>NW_010315711.1:151117-156567 GCF_000700745.2 Antrostomus carolinensis
GTAGAAACTGCAGAAGAACTTACAGGCTGCGGTAGGTGTTGAACTATGCGCGGGGCAGCTACTTGACAGAAAAATAGTGAAGGGGATACACTGACAGGAGATTACTGAGTAGAAATAAGGAGTCAGTATTGCTTATATAAACTAATATGAAAACAACACAGGTCTTCCGCTTTTTGGAATATGTTGAGAATTGGAAACGACTCAGAGGAAAGATAAAAGTGGTTTTTAGGACTAGAAAACAGCTTTCCCAGTAAATGACATTAGGAGACCACTAGAGTTACCTCATTAAAGTGAACGTGAAGGAGTTATTTGATCCTGTTCACACAGAGAATAAGATGTTTGGTATTATAGGGTGCTTAACCTTACAGGCAATTATGTGGAGATCCAGTGCTGAAAACTAAAGTTAAACAAATTCAAACTAGAGAAGAGGTGCAAATTTTTAAAAGTGAGGACAATTAGCATTTGAGCGGCTTACCAAAGGATGTGAAAGATTCTCCATTACTTGCAGTCCTTAAATCAAGATTGGATGCCTGCCTAAGAGATATAAATAACTACTAGCTATTTATACAGCTTGATATAAGAACCCCTGAGTGAAGTCATATGGTGTGTATTATGCAGGACTTTTTGTATACAAGAAAAAGGAAAATTGTAAGTAGTATTAGCTCTATGTGTATAATTGTTACTTATGAAGTTAGTAATTGCAACAAAAAATGTTTCTTCTCTTTTAGTAATCGCTTTTCCTTGGATTTGTGTATATGTCAGTTGGAATATCTGATGCTTCTTTCAGTTTTCTCACCTGCAGACTTAAATAATACCAACTATGGTTTTTTATGTATTACTCTATATGAAATTAAGCGATTATTGATGTTTTTTGTTTTGTTTACAGATTGTTATACTAGCATGCTACATACTAAAATGTTTCAATAAACACTTAAGTAGAGTTTAACAAAAAACAAACCAACAAAAAACCCAACCAAACTAACAAAAAAACCCCAAAACCCTATCTCCTTTTGAAATTAAAATAAAGATGCAATTATGAACACTTAAGTAGAGTTTAACAATAAAAAAAAAAAAACAACAAAAAACTCAACCAAACTAACTCCAAATTTTATGTGGAAAATGAAATAATAAAATTGCTTCTATATTTCCTTAGATTATTTAGAAAGCTTGAATTAACTTTGCTGTGTCTATGTAATAATATCTTAGCCTACAAATTTCACAGGAATTAATACATCTACCTGAAAAGAAAAACACATCTTAAGATGCCTTATCTGAAAAGATAAGGTGGAGATCACCTGGTTTATTTCCAAGCAATGGTGATATAAATCAAATTCTTCTGTACCTATAAAAATAGAAGACCTACAGAGGTCTCACTGGTTTTAAAATCCTATTCTAAAAATCCCAGAATTACAAACACAGCTTTAATAGAAAAGAGCTAGCCTTGCATTTTAGTTATAAACCAAGTAATTTCATTGGAAACTTATAAAAACTAACTTTTCTAAAGACAGGCTTTCCAAAAGTACTTTGCCAAGCCTTAGTGTCTTTAGCCATCTGTAGTGGATTACTTCCTATTACTGTATGTCAGCAACGGGTTGGTGGGAAACTGTTGGTGACAATGACAGTGATACAATGGGTGTGATCCTTTTTTCCCTTTCAATTTATTTTGGCAATCTTGCAAGAGAAGGGCAGCAGATCTAAATCAGCTACTGTAGCAGGGATTGTGCTGAATGTACTTTGATGTCCTCTGTGTTGTGTCTTCTATAAGGTAATAATCAGGTGGGTAATAAAAAGATGATTAGGATCATGCCCAGCTTTTGATGTGCTTTGTCTTCCAAAATGACTCCTTTAGGGGTAGCAGATGTAGTAAAAGTTGGCAAAAAATAGAGCTGGGCAATGGAACTGCAGAAATGATGAGGAGACACTCGCTTCAGCAACCGGCTGTTGTTTGCAGGGACTGTAAGGCGAGTGGTGTTGCTGGACAGATGATTTGAACCAGTGCCTGCTCGACTCACAACCAAACACTTCAGCTAATTCATCACAGGGCTCCTGAGCGCTTCAGTTGTGCAAACTTAAAAGGTTAAAGCAGTAAATAGTTTATTGCCACCGAGGCCTGATGAACATTGATCACTGTTGAATTCCCTCTGTTTAGATCTAACTTCTTTTGAAATATGTGCTGTAGGTTTAGTCTGAGAGAAGGATAATTATTGTGAGGACTTAAAATTTGAAAGCAGACACTTCTACAGCCAGAACGCAATAGGCTGCCAAGATGGACTAGTGTAAAACAATACAGTGTTTTGTTTTTTTTTTTTTTTTAATTTGTGGTACTTGAATGAAGCAATAGGAAAGACTGTTTTGTGAGGCATGGATGGGTAAAGTCATGTGGAGTTTGCCCCTTTTGTAATAAAACTCTTGCTAAAGTCCTATTTCCAACTTCTCTGGGGTTTACACTGCAATTTTTAGCAGCTGATGGATTTCTTTAGCCTAGTGTTTGGGAGTTACTTAATCAGCAGGCAATTAAGGATTTTTTCAGTACATGCATTGATACGGTGAGGTTACACACATTCTGGAAAGCACTGCTGCTGCTCATGTAGCTGTGCGTGTTTTCCACAGCACACTTATTTACATACAGGGTTCTTACTCTTCACCACTGCAAAGCTCTGCATTTCTGAAACGTGGTTGGCAGTATCCTGTCAACACATAGTGCTGGTTGTGTGCCCAACCAGTTCTGTGAACATTAAGGTCTGCCAAAACATGATCTAATGGCTCCAGGCTTTAAATCCAGATTTACTAATTTCTCTAACTGAGGGGGAGGGTAATGGGTTTGGGAGGACAGATTACAGTGGTGGTTTGAAAGTATAGAATGACCTCAGATGTCTGTGTTTATGCTTTTTTTGATCATATGTGATATCACCATAGCATATGTGAACACACCACATTTTTGGTGATCACATTCCTCTTCCTTAAATAGGTGAAGTCTCATAAACTGAGACCCTGATCCAACCAGCTGCTCTACCAGGAGGAATCCCTGTGTCCCTGGAGAACTTAACTTTACTGAACCTGTGTATATGCTTGAAGTTCAAAATTAGCTCTGATTATGCTGAGGTTATTTATATTTACATAATTTATTCTTTTTTTATTAAAAGCCTACTGATACAGATACATAAAGAATAAAACACATAAGAAATTTTAGAGGAATTTGAGCTTGTTGATCTATTGTTCTGTTGTATATTACATATGAATGTAAACTTTTAAAGAGGACTTACAGTCTGGACAACATGCTGAAAAAATCTGGAGCTAGTTATCAAAGATAATATCTACAGTCTTTTGTTCCACAAGTAAAAATGTTATTTCAGATTACAAAGAAAGGGAGCTGCAATGTTTTTCTATGCATCATAAATGTATTTTTTTAATAAGTTCACATAAGTACATTTGTCAAAAAAACCCTGTGAATATCATAAGTAAATTTCAAACCACAATTTTAAGTGTATGAATATTTTTTATACAGTTTTGAAGGAAAAAAAATCAAACTCCTGTACTTACAGGTTCCTATGAAGTTCAAGACCAAAGCAGTAAAGTGAGAGGGGAAAAAACAAAACTGGTGAGCAGTCAATCAGTTTCTCCGTATGTGGCCTTACTCTTTACTGAGAAAACAGGACCTCAGACTTGCCAGCTGTGAAATTTTTAGTTCATCTTTACCATGGAGCACATTGAATTTTTTCCTCCCTCTTTTAGACAGAGCCGTGAAGAGATGATGGATGAACTGTAGTCTCATTGTGTTAGAAATACCTATTTCATTTTAAAAGCTCAGCCCCTCCTTGACAAGGCAGTCATCCCCTCTTTCAACAATAGAAGAAACATCGTAGAGTCATAGTTCAGCTCCAGTGAAAGACTTTATTCAAAGATTTGGTGAATAGCAAAGGGAAATATGAGAAAAATAGCATGACAGCTAAAAACTTTTTTATTACCCTCTATTCTACTGTCTTGAACTGTAAATTTGCCTATATGTTTAAGGGTGAGAATTCCCAATGCAGGCAGCATAATTTTCAGATGAGAGAGATTTCATGGATGAACTTGCAGATTTTAAAGGGACAAAGAATTAATCTGAACTAAAACTTGTAATATATATGACGTACATTTTAGAGCAACTGTTACATCATCTGTTCTTAAAATAGCTTTAGTTTCTTCTAATGAATCTGAAGAAAATAATGACTGTTTGTAATAGAATTCTGAGATGCAATGTGTATTTGCTCTAATGTGTGCTGGAATGTCTTTATAATTTTACGAGCATACTAGTTTTTCAGATAATGAGTATCACACAAATACATCAGTTGAATGGATTTTGCATTTAGAGCTTTGTGGGAAGTTATCATTTCAGAACTGTTAGTGGTTGTTACATGTTGATAACTAAAGTCTTGAGGTAGTGTTGGGGATATACAAGACTCCTAGGATCAGATTGCTGTATGATTTTGGCATGGTATCTGATTAGATCTCATAGCTGCACATGGTGTTTATAAGTTCCCGTGATAAGATGTTGCACAGTGTTACTGTCTGCTGGCAGAGAGTGAATAGTATCAGTTCAGTAAAGTGAATCCAGCATCTGTTCTCTCACCTGAGGAAGCAAATGCATTTTTTATTTTATCATTCTACTGGATAAAAATTCCCTGCAAATATGTTATTAGGCTGATACATTGCTATACTTTACAAACATAATAGCTGTTTTCTCTATAAATTTGGCAAGCTTATGGCATGAAAAAATATGTCTCCATCTACGTTCCCTTACACTGAACATGTAAGTAGATACTAATTAGTTTGAATTGGATATACATTAGCTAAGCCAATTTACCTGAAACTGAGGATTATCTGTATAGCCAGTATAGCTCAGAAGTGTAAAATGGTTTAATCCTCACTTAAAAACAAAAAAATAAAATAAAACACTTGCTAGCATTATCCACTTGACTTTTTTAGGAAGAGTTCAGATTTTTACAAGAGAATACAGAGGATATGGAACTTCATTGTTCTCTAATGATATCTTTCAGCACTACAAATGGGGAAAAAAAAAAGTATAGTTGTTGCATGCAAGTAAGATTGTCGAATGATATTACAGGTGTAAGGACAGCACAGTTTATCTGAATTTTCTGAGTAATAGCCTTTGCAGAGTGAGGTTTAATCACATTTTTTTTGTTGCATTTATTAATCCCATTACTATATTAACTGAGAGCTACTGACAAGTTTGATTTATATATATATATACATGTGGCTTTTTTTTACTTGTATTTGTCTTAATGGCTTTTCTTTATCTCTGTTTTTCCCTTTATCATACTGACATGAGACATGACATCTTTTTACTCAAGCTGTTAATTAGGAAAAAATTAGAACTCTTAACAATTTGAGCTTAAAGAGTTCAATAATGTAAACTATCAATCTTCTGTTTTTCATAACCAGAAATACAG
>NW_010315711.1:156600-160065 GCF_000700745.2 Antrostomus carolinensis
AGGAGCAAAAGAGACAGTTCTCAAGGGTGTGGTTATCATGAGATAATCGCAGCCCCAAGGGATCTGAGAGACTTGGGTGCATTTCATACCTTGTAGTTGTCCAAGAGTGAGATTTTCACACGAAGGCTCCACCCCACCATATTTTATTTTTTATTGCATAAATCAGTCTGTGTGCTTAGGGATCATTTATCATTTCTCTAATATTCATCAGGGTACAAACAGTACTGTTCTAGTTACATTCAAACTCCTTATTTCTCCCTCCTTCTCCTGCTCAAAAAAAAAAAAAAAAAGAAAAAAAGTTGGCAAGATGCTAAAATTATATAATGGCAGTTCTGTATTTAATACAGAAATCGTATATTATCCTAAAAACTCTTCACCCTCGAGTACTCTTTGTACTTCTGAAAACATGATATATGGCTGAATAGTGCATTTAGTAACCATGACTTCATTTAAATCTTTCAGTTTCTGAGAAAGGGATTACTGCCTAGAACCTAACCAGTATTAAAAATACATATTTTCAGATGCAACTGCAGTTAACATCAGCTTAAATTTGTGTGTGGAGAGAGCACTCTTGCAACATGAGAGGTGTTAAAATCTGTAGGAGTGGAAAGTGAAACACTTGATGAGGTTTTGTTTTCATGCCAAAACTTTTAAATCTTTTACCAATTATAGAATTCTTCATCAACAGTGACTATGTACATTTCTCAGCTTTCCCAGCACAGCTTCTTTGGTATATACTAGAGATGCAGGATCAAAAATGAACGAATGTTTCCAAGCTCCCATATGACACTTTTGCAATTTCCTCTGCTTCTGTGGCTAACAGGCAGCACCAGTTATGATTCTCCTCATATTCTTGCAGTTTCTTGACAGAACATATTGTATCCCAGGTGAGGATGCTCAGGTCCCCAAGGCAACTTGGGGTCAGCACTCTGAAAATTAATTAAAACTCCTACTGTGGCCGCGAGACGCAGCGTTCTTAGCTCATGTCAGTGTTGTGTGCAATCACAGATCTTAACTTGTGGTATTTTTTCATCCAGCCATACTTCACAGCTATTCAGCATGTCTCCTGCATGGAAAATCACTGCTCATAAAGACCTGTGCAGCGGGACTCTCTCAGTGGCATGTAGAAGTTCTAAAGTTTCTCATTTTTGTATCTGATTTTGCAAACAAGTTAGTATTCTGATCTCTTTGTTGGCTTAATATGGTGTGATAGCACTTGTGGGTTGAACTTGATTTTTTTTTTTTTTTTTTTTTTTTAATTCCTGATTGACAAACTCTGGAAACACAATTTCCTTAGTTTCCATTAAATTCCTGTGAATACTGGTTGCTTGGAAGGACATGGAAACTGAGTATTCTGTGTTAGAGAGGCTTGCAGGCACGTAGAGAAAACGTGGTTGGAAGGGAAAACAGGTTGGAAAACTCCTGAGATAATTTTACACGTTTCCTTCCACATTTATCTCTCTGTGAGATAAATGCACTCTGTTGGTGTGTGTTTATGATCCTGACATTTCTTGACTGAGATATCCATGAGTCATTTGGAAAAGAAAAAGCATGATTGAAAAGTGCTAATTGAAATAAAATATTTGCATACAATAGAGACTTGGCATCTGCCTGGGTTATACATTTTTTAAAAATTAAAATGAAGCTGCACACAATTTTACAGACTTCACCTTATTTGTGAAATTTGATGTTCCCACTGATCGTGTCCAAAGATTTGTTCACTACATTTTGGCATCTTGGTCTTGTCTTCCACATTACTTTTCCAACATGCCTCATCCTGAGGTTGCAAAATTGACTATGAAATCTGATGGAGCTTTTTATATGCCAATCAAGTCTTACTTAAAGCTGCTCTGAGAGGGGGTTTTATGTTGAATGCCATAGTCTAGTATAGACAAAGAGGAGCGCTGTCTTGTAGGTGTTAATAGTCTCTTGTCACTTCTAGCATTACAAAAGACAAAAATTTCAATGCTGTCTTATGGGGACAGTCAGGTGGACTAAAGTAATAATGTATTTGTTTGTGGAGGTGAGAGGGGAAACTCCCAAACTTCTTGGTTTTATGTGATTAGTTGACTACTACATCCCTATTTCCTGAATGGTTTACCTTAATGTTCAAGTGAAAAGCAGCTGCTATTCCTAGTCATTTTTTTTCTGTGTCAGAACCCAAGAGATAGGTGAAAAACAGGGCTGAGGTTAGTGTTGTGGATTACAGTACACAAATCAGGTGCAATGTTCTGCTTTGACTTATGATCACCATGCCTCATGAGTGCCAAGGCTGCCTGTTAAAATTAATGTCCATATGTTATTTTCTAAGAATTGTAATGGAGAGGCTTTAATAGTCAATAATAAATATAAGAATAAAGTAAAGGCAAAGGGGATGCCAGCAGAAAAATCTAACAGACTGATTTATTTTCTGAGAGTATCATCCTGCTTGTTCAGAAAGGGGAAAATAAAGTATAACCAGAGGGTTTCATCCCTTTAAGCTCTCTGCCCCTTGGCCTTTTCCCCCTTAACCCTACATACCTGTTGAGACACGTTGCATTTTTTTTTCCTGATTCATCCCACAGGTTTCTTTCTAGCCAGCCACCCACATCCTTCTGAGGCAGATGAGTTAATTAGGTAGAACATTTTATGAGAGGGATCGCCTTTGAGATCAGAGTGCTCACTGCCACATAGAAAACATCAGTGTTGTCCTTGAAAGGGTGCAACTGGAGAAGACGCAGGGTTCAGGGTTTCTTAAGTATTATAACCACATTAAAATCTGAGTGCCAGTGGTGGTGATGCTAATAGTGTATTCCACTCCTGTAACTTCCTACACAGGATGAAGAATTATCACAGTCCACTTTGAGGTATGTAATTATTACTATCCCAAACTTGCCCGAAATGGAAATTTGAAATTAGGCCTTACTACCATGAGTTTACTGAAAACTGTTTCTACAGGTTTATTACGTCATTCCCAACAAAGCCATTATCAGCTGCTGTATTTGTAGATGCTATTAATACTCTGATTTTAAAATTAATCATGTGTAGTGTCTGTACATGCATTACAGGTGAGTGTATTAGTACTCATCTACTAGGGTTCACTCAGTTTAGCATTTCAAGGTGGTGTGGGATTTTTTGGTTTCTTGGTTGTAATTTTAATAAATTTGAAGTATTCAGTGGTTTTCTTTCAGGGCAAGTACAAACCTCAGACTATTGTATTTATTTAAAGAATGTTTGTAAATGTCAGCTGTTCTCAAGAGCAAGTAAAAATAAAAAAATACTGCTGGTTTTGTGGAGAAAAAAGCCATTGATTTTGGAATTATCCTTTTTTTAAGATTTTGGAGTGAAATTTCACAGAAGATGACCTTATTAATTGGAAGAAAAAGCAATTATTTGCCTTGTTCAAAAAAGAAAACTGGAAAAAAAACCCTTGGTGTCTTATTTCTTGACATACTGTTGCATGTTTATTCATTGTCCCAGTCATTC
>NW_010315711.1:160098-185430 GCF_000700745.2 Antrostomus carolinensis
GGTGGTGACTGTGGGAGCCTGTCTTTTGTCAGTACATACATACTCATCCAAGCTTGCCCCTTACAATTAGTCATGCCAATTTATATCTTAATGCACATGCAGTAAAAGTGAGCAAAAGCCTCAGAAATTAAATACATAGAAGTCTAAGGTATGCTGAAAACATTCTCGCTAAAGGAGTTGCTGTAATTTTTGGTTGCTTTATGGCAAACCAGAAAGTAGAGCTAGGTCTGTGAAAGTTTAACATTATACTAGTTACTTGTAGTACCTGTGGAGAATGCAGGATGAAGCTGAACTTACAGAGAAGAATGAGTGGACCAGGAATAGTTCTGAAGTGATGGTATTTGTTTAGAGGATGTGTTTTTATAGTACTTTTCTCTAAGGGTAGAGCCTTTGTGAAGAATATGACTTTAGTATTTTAAGAATAAACTGAGTGCATGAATGGGGGCAAGTGTTTGGCTGCTGAGATGGTACCTTGCATCTACTTTGCCACACTGATGCAGGTGTTGGACTCTTTCTGCAACGCTCCGAGTACTTCAGGGCAGAGAATGTTCCCTAAATAGGTGTGCCCAAGACAAGAAGTCATGATTTTTTTGTCTCTGTGTGTGTGTGTGTGTGTTTATTTCTTCAAAACTTCATGTTCTCATTTGTGTCCCTGAAGTCTTACCTGCTTTCAAAAGCTCAGCTACAACCAAAGCACCACAACATAATAAGTTGTAATATGTGGTCAGAGCTGAGATACGTGTCCGTAGGCTGTGATGAATGAAGGGATTTTATTTGATTGGGGTAATGGCTTTAAACTGGAAGAGGGTAGATTTAGATTAGATATTAGGAAGAAATTCTTTACTGTGAGGGTGGTGTGAGACACTGTAATAGGTTGCCCAGAGAAGCTGTGGATGCCCCCTCCCTTGAAGAGTTCAAGGCCAGGCTGGATGAGGCTTTGAGCAACCTGGTCTAGTGGAAGGTGTCCCTGCTCATGGGACTAGATGATCTTTAAGGCCCTTTCCAACCCAAACCATTCTGTGATTTTAGAGTAGCTGACAGTAAAAGACAGCTAAGATAAATTACTTTATCTTGCATTTGCTATGGTTTAAGAGTGCTTCCAGATAGCTTTACCTCAGCTCCACAGAGAAATAGTAACTTGTTTTCTTTCAGTGACTTCTCTGAGTCGGGCATATTCATGGGCAGTCATCTAACTGGTTTATGCTCCCGTTAATAAGTAATACATACACATTCATCTAATTCAATTTTTCTTACACTATCCCTGTGAAGTAGGGAAACTCTTCCAACCTCTAGTTAGCTATAAAGGCAAAGATAGCAATTCTTGTTGTTGGGAGGAGGAGAAAATGCTTTTAAGTTTAGAAAATGAAAAATTGCAGAGATTTCCATAGAGTAAGATGTAAAAGTTTTTGTTAAACATTATAGAAAGTGTTTTTTTAAGAAATATGTGTCCTATCTCTCCACGTGATTCATTCAGAGTGTGCGCAGCTTGGTCAGAATGACTTACAGGACTTAACCAGCAGTCAATGTTTCTCCTCATCTTTTTTATTATGAGAGCTATGCTGCATCAGTTACTAGGTGGATATAGCACAGAAAGCCAAACCCAAAATAATGACAAATGTAAATTGGAGAACTGGGCAGACAATTGTCAGTAGATAATGGGAGGGGGAAAAGGTAAAAAAAAAAATATATATATATATTTTTGTTTAAAAAAAGTTTACAGTTTTATAACAAGTTTTAAATTTATACTTGAATTTTAAAAAATTGAGAAATTACTCTACAGAGGCTCTGCATTTGTTCAGTACATTTTATTTCCAAATTAAATACTCTTAAGAATAAGAAGATCCTAGTCCATATTCAAATCTCTTGAATAATTATTTTAAGTTTATTTCC
Source organism: Antrostomus carolinensis (assembly GCF_000700745.2). Lineage (NCBI taxonomy): Eukaryota > Metazoa > Chordata > Aves > Caprimulgiformes > Caprimulgidae > Antrostomus > Antrostomus carolinensis. The sequence goes on from NW_010315711.1 coordinate 161,989, forward strand.
TCATGGAGGGAGGAGCATTTTTGGTACTTTGGAGATGCCTTAGAAACAGTTGTTTGAACTGCCATTTGGCATCAGGAAATGCAATGTGGGAAGTATCTTCTTAAGTGATAAATAATAAATACTGAAAAAATATAATTTTTTCCTCTGGTTGAATATGCAAGATTTCTGGCAGGGCCCATAAACCTAGGGAAATTTTTCCTTATGCATCAGTAGGAGTTACAAGAGAGTCAAAGTAGTCATTTGCAAAGCATTGAGGCAATTCTAGCTCCTAGGCAGCAAAGGAGTTGTATGAACATTTGGAAGGGTCCATTGTGTTAAGTCATATTTTGCAGTCTTGTTGCCTAGAAAGGCAAAGAGAGGAGAGACTGTTGTCAGTAAAGCTGTGCCATGGTAGATTATTGCTTTAATTCAATATCTATCTTGCCATCCATTGAAAGTCCATCAAAATCAAAAAGCAGATGGGCAGTGAAGATTTGCTGGGTTTTGTAGTTTGTTTCTTTCTTTTCACTTGTGATGATGTGTTTATCACTTCTGTGTAAAGCATCTTTCTACGTGTTCTGAGGAAGCAAGGATGAAAGTTTTTTAAAAGTATCAGAAGTAAAAAAAAAAAATATACTGTAACCCTATTTGTCATGTTAGAATTTTAAATAATCTGTATGTTTTAAATTAATTCCTTCATATGTGAAAGTGAGTAAAAATGGTGCTATTTCTCTCAAAGTGGCTGCATTCCCTGCATGCATTTTATTCATAGCTCTCTATTCCCCTGGTACGTATAAAACAAAATGAATTGGCTATCTTTTTACATCTCCCTTTGAATGTTCTCTAGTGACTCTGCAAGTTGCCCCTTTTTGTCTTTCTACTAAATAACGTTTAAAGCTTCTGGCACAGCTGGACTTCAGTATGTAAGACAGCTTTTAGGGTATTGCACTGTCACTAGCCATTGAAGCTACAAAATTTGAGACATCAAAACCCTCCTGACTTTGCTGTATGTGCCTTGCACTTAAAAACTTGGGTAAACATGTATATTGTTGAAACTATCCCTGAACAAAATAATGCTGAAAAGGAATAAGGAATCAATGCTTCTTTTTTAAAAGCTTCTTTTCTAATCTCTGTAATTTGAAACTAAAGACTTTGAACAGTGGGTTGGAGATTGTTCTGCAAGATAAATCCCTTGCATCACATAACCCTGACAACTCCCCAGTTCCATCAAATTAATAACAAATGGATGAGAAGATAAGCAAAACTAATGGGGAGGTTACATTTTTGTGACAGAGGTTTATGGTCATACTGAATCTTATGTTCTGTGATATCCCTCCTCCTTCTCCTCCTCCGCTTTGGTATTTTTTTACTATCAGATCTGAGCATTCCTCTATCTGAAACTCTTCTGTGGAGGAGATATGATGAATAGCAAGATGGACTATGTGCCTCTGAAAAGTTCCTGTGAACAACTCTCCACTCTCCTAATAGAAATCGCTGATTTTCTGTAAGACCAGGCCTTGTTCTTGCACACTCTACATCAACTTGCTACTCATTGGATGGAGATAAGATTGAAACACATTGCTGTAATCCCATCTCACCATCTTTTTAAAATTGTGCAATAATTTAGTTTTGGAGCAATCTCTAAATGTCATGTAGACCAACTCTTTCCATAAAGCCAGGACAGTTTACAGCAGGTGACTCAGAGCTATGTCTGAGTTTTGAGTATCTCCCAGGGTGGAGATGCCACAACCTACCCATGTTGTGAACTTTTTTTTTCCCCTAATATCTAATTGTAATTTTTCATGTTTCAGCTTGTGTCCGTTACCTTTTGACCTGTCTCTGGGCAGCTCTCTTTTAATGAAGTCTACTAAATTCTCTTAATCCAGTAAATTAGCTAGTCAGTAAGTGGAAGACTAAACAATTTCTGAATTGCCTCTCTTTGGAGATCTGTTTCAAAACACACCTTTCAATCAATAGTTAATGGGCAAGACAACTGTATAGGACGTAGAAGACTTTGTTTTATTAAAATAGAGGATGGATATTTCAATTTAAGGATTGTGACATCAATGTGTTGAAAATAATAGGCAACTGGTGGTTCTTCTATACATCTTAACTGGTCAGGCATATACCAGTGGACTGCTTTAGAGGCAAGGGTGAATGTAATGACCTCATCAGCTGGATTTAAAATTGTACCTGCAGTTTGCCAGGGAGGAGTCACTTTTTAAAGAAACTGAATAATGAATCCAACTATCAACCCCTACTAGTCTGATAAATATAAAACTTTAACTACTCAGGGAGTATTTATCTATGCTCATTCTCTGCTTTGGGTTCTTTATTTTTTGCTCTTTTTCCCCCAACAAAAAGTAGTAGTTTTTACTTTTAAGAGGTAAAAAAGTAACCTGTTTTAATAATGACAAGCTGTTTGTCTTTACAGATAATTTCAAAGAGTTAGCATCAAGAACTTGAAATTAATTGCGAGGAGAGTTGTAAGGAAAACTTACCCAAACCAAACCATTAGAAGTTGCTATATGAACATATATGTGGAATAAGTTAGGGAGCCTCTTGCTCCTAATCGTTGAGTATTTCAACTGCATAAAGAAAGTTGCTGCCCCTTAGGGAAGACTCTGCTGCAGGGTAGTTCAACTGCAAGACAGTTCAGAATTTCAGGCAGTCTAGCAGCACTGTTGTATCTCGTGTGGGAAATAGCAGTGCACTTTAGCTGTTCATGAACTTTTTAGTGCTCATGGAGATGAAAGGTAATAACTGCTTTTGGATTCTGCAGTGCCTGACCCTTGGGGATGTAGTGAAAGTTGATGTGTGGTTTTGCAGCTGTTGTCCTGAGTAATTTTTCAGACTTAGAAGTATGCTTTTGTTGTGAGGCTTCTGCTTCATCCCACCCCTTTTTTCCTCACATACATTTCCCAGATTTCAACAAACCTTGACAAAATGAATGGTGATCCATCAATAAACTCAGCTCTGCTTAACCTCTCATTTGTGCTCCTTTTGAGGATGCAAAGGCAGATAGGTGTGTGTTTTGGGCAATGAACAGGTTTGCATTCAAGATCCTCTTGACTTTTATTCTAATTGTATAAGACTGATCTGGTCCCCAAGCAGAGTCTGTTACAGTTGATGGCAGGTAAGAGAACATGAAGATTGTGAAGGATCATTTAAGATCCCTAAACAGCAAATAGCTTATTTTTGTATTTTGGTTTGGGTCTCCGCACTTAGAGGTGAAGGTAGAATACTGTCCCACTGATGTCAAAACCAGATTTCTAACCACTTCAAGAAGTCTCTCTGGTCACTCAGCTTGTAGTCCATAGTATGGAAGAGCTGCAGTGGAACTCAGCCACTAGGACCTCAATGTAAACACTGGCAGGGAAGCACAACTTTTAGGAGCTGCACTGCTTATTCCTTTACATTGTGAGTAAATTGAAAATGCAAGTTATCCAAGGTGTTTTGCTGCAGCAATATTGAGAATGGCTTGGGTTAGCATGAATTTTAGGAAAAAAATGTTGATTTCTGCTTCCACTTTTAAAACTTTTTTCCTTGCTAATTCTCTGCTTATAGTCATGTTGTCAAATTACTCTAATTTTATACAGAACACTTTCTTTTTTCTGTTTTATTAATGAGAGAACAGGGAAAGAAATAGGAAACAAGATAAATCTACAAAAGGCATATTCCTTTTACTCAGAATTTTGTTATTTTTTTCAGTCAATTTCTATTTAGCTCAGAAGCTGAATAGGCCTTTAAGATATCAAGAGTATTGCTTAAAAATAAGCAGTTCAGAGCTATTGAATTGGTTATTTTTCTATATAACAAACGTATATAGTTGTTTGGGGGATTTTGGTATCTTTCAACTACTTCTTTTATTTGGTGAGAGGGCAATGAGTTAAGTATTCATTATGAGTTAAAGGGGTTGGGGGGAAGAGGAATTGTCATCTTCTCCTAGAAGTTTACCTGATACTTTTGTAGATATATAGGTTCTTCTCCATCCACTCGACACTGCACAGCTCCCCCAAATTCTTTGGTTCCTAAAATCCCTAGAATTTTTTTTTTCCGATGTGTTAGGATTTTACAGGAATGCTTGGCCCATAGTCTGTATTAGATTTAGCAACTGGAATGTTATAGTTTACATGCCTGTTCCTAGGGGCTGAGCAGTTTGTTTATTGAGATGATATAAGTGATCTCAGTGGTTTTCATTGGCAGTAGAAGGCACACTGAATATTCAAAGCAAACAGAATTGATTTTAAAGAATACAAAAAAGTAACCACTCTCAAGCTTGTGAGACTTGAAAAAAATTTTCTGCTTTGTGATTTGCTTCTCAGGTGTAAATCTTTCTCAGTGCTTAAAGAGACTCGATACATATCTTCCACTCTGATAAATCTAAAGAATCTACTGTAATTTTTTTCAAGACAGCAAAGTTGCTTATTTTAATGCCACCTTTAGGTTAGGTTAGCCACCTTTGCTTTTACAGTGAAAGAATAATAGTTTACATTATCCTATTTCCTCTTGGGGCTTCACATAAGCTTCCCTCTTACAACACTGGTCTTCCAGAAATCCCATCTTCTGAAACCGAGAAGGCTGTAAGAAGGAGATGAGATTCAAATCGTTGTTTATATTCCTTAGGTAGAGCATTGAAATATACTCTGCTATCACACACTATTTTTGGTTGAAAGCTAATAGTTAATATGATTGCAGCCCACCTATTAGATTGTTCCAAATGAAAAAACAGAGGTGAAGTATCTCACAAAGTCAAACCTGTGTGTGTGCTAAATTGATACTTATTTTCAGAATATCACCACTGATGACAACACATTAGGCAGAAGTGAGTATTATTAAGTCTGCAGGCTTGCATATAGTACTCATAGACATGATAGGAATGTGTTCTTGTGGAGGGTAAGGCGCATATGTTTTCATTTAGATAGTTTTCAGTAAGCTTTTAAATCTTGTTAAAGACCTTGCTAAGCTTGGTTTTGAATGATCAGTTGGGAAACATATTTAAAACATTGCTCTATTAAATTCAAATCTCTTGTAGAGATTGAATCTGACAATTATAAAGAAAGGAGGGGGGTGGAACAAGAGTTCAAATTCAAAAGGTAGAAACCAGTTCACAAAACTTACTGTAATTCTTGGAGCCACGTGAAAGAAGAAATATAATGTGGTTCAGTGTATTCATATTGTATCCTGTGATTTCAGGAATGTTATAGCTAATGAAGCTATGCTTTTCTCGATAAAATTTTATCATATTATAGGTAAACCTTACTGTGGAAACTTTTAGTTGCCCAAGAATGTATTTGAAATGTGCTATGTTAAGGATGAATATGGCAATGAAGATATTTGGTATATAGAAGTCCCATGTATCTAAGGAGTCTGATTCCTTTTTAGTATTCTTTGAGGTAATTCTGCAAGGTGTTCAGAACCTGAAAAGACTGAAGTACTTCTGACTAAGGATTTAAGTGTCTCCTTGTTGTTCTGTCCCTTTCTAATGACACACTGTTATCACTACCTATCAAATGGAATAAATAGATGCATCTTAAGCTTGTACATTCACAGTATCTCCAGAGATCAGTGATGACAACTGCAAAAGCACAGTGTCCCCATTGTACATGGGAAGGGACTGCCAAGGTTCCAAGTAGACAATTTCTGTTTTGTTGGTATGTCACGCTTTCCCTTTGTCACAAAGTTTGTCCAAAGAGGGCAAAGTAGTATTGGATCCATGCCTTCAGTACTCTGTGAGAAAACTTCCAGGTTTCAGGTTTCTGTTGGGCAAAGAAGCTTCTTTTCCCTGCTCCAGTTGTTACAAAAACTCATAGTGTTGTCTTCAAAAAAAGTTGTTAGTAGCATGGCTTGCTTTATGTAGTTGGCAGTAACTTATAGTTTTGAAATTTTGGAGTTAGGATGGAGCATCTATCTTTGGTAGCTAAATTAAAAAACTAGTGCGTATATAGTTTCTCCAAAGCGTGATCAAGAGCATCTCTCTTAAGCTTTCTGCTCTGACTCACCACTGTCTTTATTGGTATACACAGAGATGAGCTTCCTAATTCAGGCACTTAAGATAGTTGTCATAAATTAGGTTGTTTGAAAACTCTCATCTTTAGGTATTACCTGAGCTCTTTTTTCCACTGGATAAATGTTTAATCTTTTAAAAAGTGCGGCTTATTTTTAACCTTCATACACCTGCCTTTACCATCATTTCCATGAAGTTTTTAATCTCTCAGGTAGTTTTACGAACCTCAGTGCATTAGTGAAGATTTCTGAGTAACATCTATTGAATCTGATTCTATATTTGGTTTCTGTAATTCAGATCCTGGGTTTTTTTTTGTTGTTTTGGCATTTTTTTTTGTGTTGGGCATGAATGTCAATTCTCTCTTAATGAGATCCTTGTTTGCTTTTTTTGTTTGGGTGTTTCTTTTTTTTGGGGTGTGGGGGGGGGAAGTTTGGTTTTGATTTTCTTAAAAATTCCAGTCTTCCTGCCGGTCTTGCACAAAATAACATGTAAGAAGAGGGAAATAATGTGGTAACAGATAACTCAGCACCTTTTCCTGCTCTGCCCTGCTTCATTTGTAACTACTTAATCAATCCAGTATTTTATCAAACTCTTTTACATTAACGTTGAATTAGAATAAAATTAAAATCCAGTTGTGCATTTATCTGTATTTGCCACGTTACTGCCCTACACTGCACAGTGTCTTAACAGTCCAGCATTTTTGGTGTTGGAGACTTTAGTGGATGAAACCATTTCTTATTTTCATGAATGCCATTCTAATCTAACCTGCAGTCCATAGTGAAATGAGTTTAGTGGTCAGAGTCCTGTTCCTGGTGAACAATAGTCAGTGTTACAAAACCACCAAATGGGCACAAAGCTGGCAGTTTCTGCTCGGGGACACTCAGACCCAGCAAGAGTGAAGGCACAATTACCTCACACCCCAGGGAGTGATTTTTCTAGGTGAAGATTGAGGTCATTCATAAGGCAATAGGGAAAAGCATCTCTTGTGAAACTGGTCTCTGCATCAGCCAGGGAGAGCAGTTTCCAGTGCTGCTGCTGCAGGCTGGTTGCTCACTCTGGTTAAGAGGTTTTATAATCTCAGATCTCTGATTGAAGACCCCCTCAGTTATATGTGCTATTTACTTTGTAGTAGAATATGTAAGCAAAGATTTGCATTTGGGGGTGATGTTGTTAGCATGTTATTTGTTGGAAACAATACATTAATATAGGTAAGTTTCTGGTTCTACTACAGATAGTAAGTGTTTTGCCTTTAGTCAGGGAGCTGGGATGTTACTTATGGTAAATATACTAATTTATGTTTATTATTGACTGTATTACCTATTTGTTAATATGTTTTCCCAAGAGTTACTCTGACAGCAAAGCTGAGAGACCTTAAGTAGCTGTCATCTTTCTGCCAAATGGATTAAAACAAAAAATGCTCAGCACTTCTCAGTAGATCAGTGCTCGATTTCAGCTGGGTCATGCCAGGTTAACAAGCCAAAGTATCAGGTTTATTTTTTTTTTTCTTTTGGTTAAAAAAAAAAAAAGGTAAAGCTTGTTTTTGTTCATACCATTAGCTATTTCAGATGAAAACTGTGTGAGAACATTTTTGTTTTGGAGCACAGTAACACAATTTAGATTATTTCATTCCTGTATTAAAGTAACCGTAAGTGCAAATTCAAATTAATCTAATTATTTTTATTTCATCTGCTGTGTAAATAAGCCTTAAACCTCTAGTGATTACTGAGTATGGAAAGTGGCTTAACAGGAGAAATGAATACAGGACTATCTGTCTGAATCTACAGAGAGCCTGAAATAATACTTGGTCAGTGACCAGTTTCTCATTGATTTCACTGTGATAGCTCAGCTTGTCCAGCTATGCTCACTTACCCTCTATTCCATTAGTAGTCAGTCACCCTGTCACTGGAGACTAATGATGGGGGGATCATAGTTTTGTACTATCTGACTTTGGTAGTGTCTCACTAACATCTCACCTAGATCATATAAAGAGACTGTAACAGTGCCATCACTCTGGAGCTTGTTCCTGAAAGTTGGTCATCAGTCAGACATAACGTAGTGATTCTTCTTGGGGTCAAGGGCGGTGGAGGAGATTGCTCTAAAGGTCTATTCCCCTTTCCTTTTTTGTTACATTGGCAGTATAAATAGAAAATGGTTTTTTGAAAACTGGCACACATAAGCAAAATCCTTGAGTTTGAGAGAGGATATAGAAGGAAGGAGGAATGTGCCTCTGGGAGAAGCACCAGTGGGAGAAAATCCTTCAGAATCCAGGAGCACTGCCACCATGTCTAAACAACCAGCTTGTACCCACCAAACAAGCAGAGTGAGCTCCCTTCCAAGTGTTCTTTCTCCTGCCTGCAGATTGGAGTGATCACATCACATCTCTTACTTTCAACTTTTTCCAGTTTTTAGTTTTCTTCTGTAACTGCAAGGAGTAGAATTAATATATATTTGAAAAACTCTGAAAGCTTAGACTCAAACATTGTCTTGTGGCCTATGCCACAATGAAACTCATAAAGGTAATGGAAAACTACTGAAGTGGTGAGAGAAAGAGGAGTCTTGGCCAGGCAGTGTGCATGAGTTTATTGTCATACTTTGAAGGGTATGCCAGCTGCAGGAGATGTCAGTTTCTTTTGGGTACCTCCACCCTTTGCTTTCCCACTTCATCACCCCCCTAACCTCTGTGCAAAAATCACAGCTCAGGTACACTTTAGTCAGATGGAGTTGGGAGTCTCATTTGATAGCAGATCTCTATTCTTCTCTCCATTTTGATGTGTTTTTAAATTGCAAAACTTTGGACGTTGTTTAAAATTTGTGGGGTTTTTTAATACATGTTTACGCTGTTGTGCTATCTAACTTAATATTTTTATTTAATATATTTTGGACAATTTTAACCAAATTCAAGTGTGTCAAAGATACTTAAGCCCAAGTGAATATTGTGAAAATTGGCAGCTGTGGAGATGAGAGAGAGCCTGATAATGCTCCCACTGTTGGGAGGCTTACCCTTTACTTCACATGGGAAAATAATCCTAAGAGAGAGATCAGGGAACACCAGTCTTTTGGTTCTGCTATTTATGGAACTACTTGTTTATTCTTAGAAGTCCTTTGAGGGTATTTTTGTAAACCGAGCATCTACTCTGTACAAAAGCGTCTAGATAGTCTGTGACAAGTGATGTATTACTTCGGTTGTACATAATCACGGTATGTTCTGGTTCCCCTAGTAAAATTGGTGGATTTTTATTTCTTTCTCTCCCCAAGATTTCTTTTGACCTAGCAGAATATACTGCTGACGTTGATGGGGTTGGCACTTTACGACTCCTAGATGCTATTAAGACCTGTGGCCTTATCAACTCTGTGAAGTTCTACCAAGCCTCCACCAGTGAACTATTTGGAAAAGTGCAAGAAATCCCGCAAAAGGAGACCACCCCTTTTTACCCAAGATCGCCTTACGGTGAGGATCGCTGATGGTGTGTGTGTGTAGTGTCTGTCTGTCTGTTCTCCCCACTCATGTATCAGGGCTGAAGTCATTTGGGTGTGAGATTAGAATGACAATAGAGCTCAAGTGACTAGACATGTCGAGAGGCATACCTTTATGAATTACTATATAAAAAGCATTTGCTGCCATTGCCCGGGGGTTGGAAATTAGCATCTCACTTCACAAGACCGTGTTCATTCAGCTCAGAGGTAGAGAGCTCTTGTAGAGAGGGGAGGAAGGGTGGCTCTTCCTTCACAAAGGGTTGTGAGGTACTGCTGAAGCGATAAGGTTTCATATTTTTTGTTGCCTAAATGAAAAACTCCCAAGAGCTCACTTCTGCCTTCATGAACTCGCATGAAATTTGAAGCACTTATTAAAGCAATGTGCATGGAGTACTTTGGTTTCAAATCAATTTGAGTGTTAAGGCACCAGATTTTCGCTTGTATTCCTCTAAAGTAATTTTTTTTATTATTATTATTATTATTAGCAGAGGTCACCACAGTGGCATATTTCACACGCTCTGGCTGTGTTAATTATATTGTAAAAGAAAAAGTGCTACGCTTGAGTGTGCAAGTGAGAAATTGGCCTAATGCTTCCTGGCCAGTTCAGAGACTGCAAAGAAAAGGAGAATTTTCCCACTCAGCTGCTGTTTATTGGGCTGAATTATTTTTTTTTTTAATTGGAAATGTGACACATATAGGGAATGAATCAAATTCTAATGCACTCTGCTGTTGAAATGTTAACTTCATCCTGTGTGTGAGATATGTATGTGTGTGTCAGAGATGTGTATGTGTGTCTGAACTGTGTACAAGCAGGGTGGATATATGTAACGCTTCAAAATTATTTTTGTAGGGGCAGCAAAACTGTATGCCTACTGGATTGTGGTGAACTTCAGAGAGGCCTACAATCTCTTTGCTGTGAATGGCATCCTCTTCAATCATGAAAGCCCCAGGAGAGGTTAGAAAATCCATGTGAAACTGGTCCTAACTTTGCATACATCTGAACGGAAAAATGAAACAACGCATCCACATGTTTAATTTAAACTTGCCAGAATTCTGTAGGGAGAGAGTGTCGTGACTCGTAGCCTGCTCATGGCATTTAATGCAGCCCTCCTGGCAATCTCAGAACCTGCAGAACAGCAGCTTTCCCTTTCAAGCATCATATTCCATTTTGTAGCCCTCTGATAATGAAGGGAGGCTTGTCTATCAGATTTTGTGTATCAGTGCTCTCGAGAGACTGCAATAACGTCATAACATCCCTGAGTTTTCTTTCCCTCTTGGTAATAAGTTAAGGCTAAAATGTTAAAATGACATAGTAAAAGGCAGGTTTTCTAAACATTTAGATGGGCAACTGCATAACAGATGCAATTTCAGGTGTGACTTGTACTTAAGATTTTTATTTATGTATAGATGTCAACTTAAGAGGCAGAAATAGTAGACCTTCTAAATTCATAAGACTAATGAGTATAGCCCAGTACATTTTGAAAAAATTGTGGATTATGGCCCACGCCTTCTGAAAAGACGGCTTTTAACACATGGCTTTAAAATGCCTTTCTGTTTAATCCTTAATAGCAATGCAGCTTAAATTCCACTTAATCATCCCTTTTCCTCTTGCAATACTTTATGAACAATTAATACTGGTATTTAGTTTGAGTAAGAGTCCACGGTTGATTAAAAGTCTCTTATACAATGATAATTTTCCTCTGCCCAGTACTGTGATTGTAGAAAACATTCTAAAATTAGACTTTGAATTAACACAGAAAACTGTATTCTCAGTGCAGAAGCCTTTTATTGTGGTCTGTTTCTAAATGAAAAATAAATTCAAGTTTTACAGGAATGTAATTAAATAAATTATAGCCTGGCACAAAATATAATCATTTTAATTGTACTGACAAATATAAAATAGACCATAATTGCAACTCTGCTTTTTTTTTTTTTTTTTTTTTTTTTTTTAATAAAAAAGAGGGAGGGAGAGAAAAAAAAAAAAAAAGGAGTCAATGCCAATAGGATTTAAATATTGGTTTCAGTTTTTGAGAGTCGCAGGCTGTGAAACCTCATAGTACACTGGGTAGGCAGCATTTACAGTAAATGGTGCATCACTTCACTGGAGCAGATGACAGTACAAGTTCAAAATTAAAAGAGAATCAATTTCACTAGATTGTTTCATTTCAAAGCCCTAATACTTTGCTTTCTTTTTAAAAGTTCACTGAGATATATCTCGGTGCACTGTAAACTGATGTCCAAATTTCTCTGAGTTATCATTATGCAATTAAAACATTCTGACAAATATTAGCAATGACAAATATTAGCTTGGCATGATTTCTAGGAACACTAAGGAGCTACAAGATGAGATGGAAATTATAGGAACACATTTACCATTTGTGATGCTTCTCCATAGGCATGTGCCATTTTGAAAGGGGAAAACTTCAGTGCTCGTTGCTGTTTTGATTCCTCTGACATTTGTTCCAGCTTTGACACTGCTGCAATGGAGCTTCCAATCCAAAGTCTCTTTTCAACACATTTAATGTCCACATAGAGTCCCCAAGTCTGTGCTTTGAAGCCTCAGGCTGTGCTTTTGGTTGTATGTGCTGGGTGCAGTTTTAAGCCCCTTACACCACAAACAGGAATCTTGTTTTAGAAATGGTTTCTGTTGGCTCCATTCGCCTTAGCAGGAGTACATGCCATGAAAGCAACTGTAACCACAGCCCAGTGCCATTTGCTTAGTGTTTTTATGGGAGAAAGTCTGGGAATTTATACAGAGAAGAAAAGGGAAAAAAAGTAGTTTAGAGGTTGTTTCTTAATAGTCATTCATCAATTTCCTAATGCTTTTGAAGACTGCAAAGGTGTTTTGGGAGGGAAAGAAGATTTAACTGGGATTTCTAATTCCTATACAGAGATGGCAATATACATGCCAGTTTTAAAATGCCTTATGGTTTGGCCTTTTTTTTTTTATTCTATTGATTTCAGAGATTGGGAGTACCTAAATAAAACAATACATATTTTATTCCAATATTACATACCATTATTCCAATTTATTTAGTGTTACACTGAATTGATCAAATACAACATCCCATTGGTGATGATACTAAATGCATCTTGTCCACACAAAACATAATGCCCAGGACTCAGCAGTGAGCAGAAGGTTGTGACGGTGCCACTTGCTGAGGTGCAGAATTATCTATCCCGACAGACAGTGCCTATTTTTTTCCCCTTATCTAGTGTTAATCGTATTTCTGAAAAATTCTGTAAGCTTCCTGCAGTGAATGTATTTATAGAAAAAGACTGTGAAGAGACAAATCCTAGTATTTCTCGTAGACAGGGATCCATGAGACATGTTACACTATAAGGATGAACAGAATGGGTTTTTTGGTACCTGGCAGCCTGTGTTGTGGACTGTGATCAAATACAGCAGTATTCGTATTTGAAGTGCCAGTACTTATGGTGAAGGTTGATGAATTGCGATTGTCTGCCAAGTGGCTCTTAACAGCTGGTCACTGAGGCTGAAGGGAACAGGCAATGGTAAAGAGTTTGCTTTTGTGATCTCTTTTCATATAGTGTTCAGATATTATACTACTGGGGCAGTGATATGTGAAATGACGTCTATCTAATCTCAAGAACTGCTTCCCTGAGAAAGGAATTTAGAAATATACACCTCTACTTTCAGAATACCGATTCTTCTCCTTAGCCTTCTCGGTTTTAACTCTGAAAGGAGCAACAGTAGTTAATCTCATGTAGCCTGTATAATAATAGGGAACTCTACACAGAGTTCATAAGGGTAAAGAGTGCTTAAGTCTAATAAGAGAGAAATTTCCTATTTCTTGAAATTACAAAAGCTTGAGTGAAGTGCTGGCTTTGAAAAACTCATTTGATTTTCTACTTTTATCTTTTTCTATAAGAGAAAGACCATAACAGGAGTAGTTCTTAAAATGTGACACCATACTGCAAATCTGAACACTAGAGTTCACTGTGTGGGCTTGCTTTTAAATCTGATGTTTCATGGTCTGACTGCCACAGTGACTACAAAAAACACCAGTGATAAATTTCAGGTTGATTGAAGCCACTGTCCGAGCCTTATCTCTTATTTTGGGAATAGTACAGCATCATTAAAATGCACAAACACTTGAGTCCATACTCAAGAGATACGTGTGTATGTAACAACAGAGAATATTATCTAAAATCACATATGGAGTAAAATGAGTGGCTATGTTAGACTAATTTAAATAGTTTTATAAGACAAAATAATCACTTTTTAACCAGTACATGCTTTTCAGCTCACATAAAGCAACACAGCTGCACCGAAGTGAATAGGGTCATGTTGATTTATGCCAGCTGAGGGTTTGGCATAGGACTTTCAGTAATGGTCTGGTAATGTAAGATAAGCATAATTTTGCTTGCTTTGGGGAAATGATCTGTATTAGCAGTGTACCTTGCTAAAGCTGATTTCTTCATTTAGTTTCATCAGTTTTATCCAGTTATAGCTCAAATGTTTCCTGATTTATGGAAATGCCAAAGGAGAAAGGGATCTTCCATTTCTGAAGCTTATTTATTGTCTAAATATGACACTAGCTGAAAAGCAAAATGCTATAAGATGTCCTCCAAAAACAAATAAACAAAAGAAAACCTAAAAAAACTTAGCCAGAATACTACTGGTTTTGACAATGGAAGAGTGAGGCAATTAGCAAGTCTGGTTTTCAGGTAAGATGGGGCTCAATCCAAGCCTTTTTTACACCATTGGAAAGATTCCTATTCTTTTTTTGGGCTCTGGATCTCACTAATACCTTCCTTTCTGAGTGAGAAAGCAAACTACTTGTTGACAGTGTCATTTGTTTCTTCCCAGACAAGCCCTTACTTTTTTTCCTCCTCAGTTCCGTGTAAGAAGTTTTCTCAGGTTTACAAGATGTGCCTTTGGATGTCTGAGATAACTTTTTGATTTGATTAACCACTTCATTGCTTGCCTCATCTGATCTTTATCTACCAAGATGTACAAACATGTACAGCACATTTCCTGACACAATGCAACAGAAGTTCTGTTTGTTTTTTGTTGCTTTTTTTTTCCTCTAAGTAATAAATACTTTGCCTCCACACATGACATCATTGTGTAGATCATTCAGTAGGGAATTTTTGTTTGTTTGATACCAGCCCTGGTAAAGCAGTTGTCATCAGACCACTGCTGTATAGCCAGAGGGAAAGGATACAACTGCTCATTTCTGTGATCTCTTTCAGCCAGGGAGGAAATGGCTAGGTGTTAAATTGCAGGCTGAATGTTGTCAAAGTACACGTAGTAAGATTAAAATGAAAAGAAATCATGATTTAAAGAGAATGGGGAGTGTTCTTTGCTTTTATTGTGCACTTGGATCACAAGTTTGCCAGGGGAAAGGGGGTGTTTCCCCTACTCACTGCAAATATGTTTGGGTATCTTTTGAATTTGTTTTTTGTTGTTACCTTTTTTTTAACAAGCTTTCAGTCTCCTTTTTGCCTCTATTTCATAGAGAAGACAGAAGCAGGTGGTGACATCTGCTACTGACTTTCACAAGAAATCCCTACAATCCCTGCTCTAACAGCTGCTCTCCTGCATCTTCTATAAAGAGAACTAGCCAACATCTGCTGGAGTTCCCTTTCTCATTTCTTTGGTTGAGGAGCTAATTGCTAGACTCCTTACACACTTTCTGTGCAAGAGGAGCTTGGTCAACCTAGTACTAGTGGAAATACTAAGGGCTTCTGCTGGTGTTCTTTTTGTAAGTCTAGACCTGTGAAAGATGCAAGTGTAAAATTTTCAGTGCAGAGCTATGTCTCTTTCATTTAATACAAAATTTCCCAGCCCACATGTATATCTGAATAGCAAAAGTCAGCAAACTGTTGCTTGTGTCTTGTTGACTCCTTGCTGGATGAGAAGTACGCAGGCTGGCTAGTATCATCAGGGATCATCTGCCTAGCATATTGAAAACTTAATGGCAAGGTACCATGGCCAATGTAAAAGGAGTTACTCACAGTTGTGCACTACTGAGCAGCCAAGATCACTTCATGCTTTTTAGTTTGCATGTTTCAACAGAGAAAGCATGCAGTGTCCTGAAGACATGCATTCTTACTGACTTTTTCTCCCTGCTGTGAGACTGATCCTGTTAAGTGATCCATGCAGGTGTTTTCTTATCTACATATGCAGTCAAATGTCAGTGGGGATAAATGTGGGAATTAGGGTCTACTTGTACAGAGGGATTTGCAGTAATATTGACTATAATAATAGAGAATTGCCAGGTAATAGCTCTCTGCTATTTTATCTAAGTACATATGTTTTCCTCTTGAAAAAGATCTGACATTGCAAAATAAGTGAATTCAGTTAATTCTGCTGATGCTGAACCTGATACTGACTAATTAGTACTGATCAGAACACAGGGCAATATATGGAGATTTTTGGCTAGTTTTTATGTTGCTGATAAGTCGTCTTAAATTTCTAGTGTCACTTTCCTAGTACTAGCCAATACTGATATATGAAGGCAGTGCAATTACACCAAATTATGAGTGGGCTTCCCTCTGTGAGCTTGTGTTTTAAAAGCAGTACCAGACT
This sequence comes from Antrostomus carolinensis, assembly GCF_000700745.2. NCBI lineage: Eukaryota > Metazoa > Chordata > Aves > Caprimulgiformes > Caprimulgidae > Antrostomus > Antrostomus carolinensis. Next base: position 178,008 of record NW_010315711.1, read on the forward strand.
TCTGAAGTAAGAACTGAAGGCTGAGAACATTTCTGCATGCCCTTAGCTTTGGGCATCCAGGTAGTCCACATCAGTGCTGTGGAAATTGTCACGTATGGGAACAAAACAATCACGTACATGAACTGAATCAGGATATAAAAAGATATTTTTCTCAAGTGAGTCACTGATAAGGGGGAATACTGTGTTGACCAGTCTAATTACTGAAATCTTTTTGATTCAGTCTTTCCAAAGATAGTTTGTGGGAATCCTTATCATTTCTTCATTTTTTTTCTTTCAATCTCAAAGTAGCCCTGATTCTATACTTCTCTATCTGACACACTTTTCTGGGGTCTATCACAAGTTTATCTAAGTAGTTTTGGATATACCTTATACAAAAACTAAGTAATTTCTTGCCTGTGGGTTTAGATTTTTGGAACAGCTGCATTAGCAACCCAGATCTCTCCTTGAGCAAATTATTATCTTATCAGATGCATCTTTTTGTCATTAAATCATGTGCTCCCTTGTGACTTATACTGTGTTTAGAAGAAAGCAGATTACAGTTTTTGCTATTTTCCATGATTGATTTCAACTTTTTTTAATCTAAAAAAAAAAAAAAGCAGAGCATCCACACAATTTACAAAATGTCCAAGCTACTAAATTTAGTGTTTTCTTGTAATTCTTATTCAATTCAATAATGTAATTGTTAACATTTCTCAAGTTATATTAGCAGATATCAGTGTTAGTTCTTAAACTAAGAATCTGAAGACTTTTTTTGTCTAATGAAATATCAGCCTAAAACTTTGAAATAAAATATTGTGGAAGATGGAAGTCAGCAATAGGAAATTGAGTGGTCAGAGCATACATCTCACCTGTAGTGTTCTTATGGCTTTGTTAATGAACAAATGAATAACAAGGCTTTTAGAAATAATGTGGTTCAGGTGCTTATTTCCCTATTTTTTTTGCCTTTGTTACATTTATTCATCCCCGTGCAAAACACAATGGAAAATGTGACGGTTCTGCTTTTTTTGCATATGTATAAATGAGAACATGAAGTGAAATACAGATGAGAATTGAGAGCTTTATAGCTTTATATCTTGCATTTTACTAGCATGTGGAGTGAATGTGGAGTTTGCAAAAGGCCAGAAGAACAAAACTGCCTTAATAGTTTCAGACAGAATTCCATTTAACCCAAGTGTCCCATTGCCCCCGCTGGAACATTAGAATAGAGTATAGAAGGTGGTATAGACACAGAGTGGTCATCTCCAATCCCAGTAGCTTATGGGTAAGAGACCATACATGACAGACGCATCCCAGCACACTGCTCCCCCAGACCAGGGCTCTGTTGGAATTCAGTCCAAGCTGCTGCATCTGAAATCCTTTCTGAAGGAAACCGCTTTAGCTGGGAAGTAACACTTCCTTTGAATGCATGGTTAAGTCATAGCTCAGCTGTACCCAGCATCTAGGACAAGAAAGCTTACTGCAGGATACAGTTTCCCCAGATGTGGAGACTCAGCCACGATCAAACATTTTTTTATTCCTAGGTTATGTCACTTTAGCCATTTTTTTCTTGCAGTTGCATCGACATGATTATTTCATTGTGATTCACTAAGATTTCCTCCTGAATTTTCTTCCCAAATTTAAATCATGTCATTTTTTTTCTGAGTCAGAGGCAAGAAAGGAAAACAAATCACACAAAAAGCAAAGGTCACATTATTATTGCAAGAGGTATGTTGCATAAATGAATCCATCTTATATTATTGATATTTTATAAGTAAAGACTGTTTAGTATTTTATTAATTGTTATTGTACTAAGTATTTCCTAAATTTCTGGAGACTTTTGCCTTACTACGATTGTTTGCATAAATTCTCTCAAATATATATGTTTCTAATGCGATATACTAGTGTAATTCTACTTTGCCTTCTTCCTAGTAACCCAACATCAGTGATGCCAGTGTCCCCCTGGGTGCATAAAGTAATGACCATTAGAAGTTGCTTGTGGCACATCTTCAGAGTGCTGGCTGTCACTGCAGAGCTGTTACTAAGTATGTGAGACTCTGTAGGCCTTAGTCCACAAATTTGGGGCATCACCTACCAGGTACAGAAACTTGAATGTATACAGTGACTGGCACACTTAACAGACCCATTGTAGTAGCTGAAACGTTTTCTCAACAGTGTGCATCATGTTTCCTCAAAATAGCTCTCCCAAAGGTTGACAATTGCCCCTCATTAGAACTCTACTTATTTTGTCTTGTATGATTTACAAAATTATTTGTAAAATAGATCCATTAAAACTGCATGTCACTCTGAGGAAGTTGTTTGAGATTAACCCACTCAGTCATTTAATGTATAGGAAACTGAACAAGAGACTCTAATTTACCATAAAACGGTTCCACCGTTAGTGGTTCAAAAAACACTGCAGAAGGAAATGTCTACTTATTATTCCTCAGTAAATTCTTCAAGATTCATTAAAAACAAATAAATGAGAAATGCAATGTAATCAGATGTCACCTCTGATAAGATTAATCATATAATGGTATTTTATAGCAGTGTCATAGGAAGGTAAGCTACTTTATCTGAGGTCAGAGAGGAGGTTAGTGCATTTGGTCAGTACTTGGTTTGAACTTAGGAACATTTTTATTTTTTTTTCCTGCCTTGATTACGTTAGTCTTTACTGAAAGTTCTAAGAAAGGTGTGTTATTTTAAAAAGATAAAGTCTTTTTAGACCCAGACAAATATTGCATGTATAGGTAGTTTGATTTCAGACTACTACATGCATTATGTACTTTTTCAAGGTATGTGAAAGCTTTATGTTTATAAACATAACCTGTGTCACTTTGAAATAGCTGAGAATCTCAACAGGGGGACAGAGTGCTGATTTATGGCAGTCTTGTTCATCTAACTGCAAGTATTTTTTGAGCAGATTTTGACCTCCGTTACAAGGACTTATAGCAGTATATACTGTCAGTTATATATGTTTTCCACATTGTTGATGTGTACCCACCTTGCCAACCATGCTGCAACATTTCTTTTTCAAGGATCTGCCTTTCACAGACACTTAAAATTTAATTATATGTTCTGCTTAATTGTTAGTCACCCATTGGCAAATGAATGCTACAACTAAAATCATGACTATTCTCAAACAGTTTACAAGTATTTATTGTAATTAAACCTGATATCACATGCTATTTAGATGTTGCAATATGATTTGCATATTTTGGTCTGTATGATATCCCACCCCTATAGAATGATAGCTCTTAAAAGAAAGGGTCACAGTTAGCAGGTTTCCCATGAAACCCTTCAGGGTTGCTCTTTGCTGTGGGAAAATAAATCAAAACCAAGCCAAAACAGAGAATACAATATCATGTTTTCTCTACTTTCTCTTCATTTTTGCCCTACAACATGTGAGTTTGAGAACCACTGCTATAGAAATGCTGCAGGAAAAAGGAATGCTGATAGATTTTTATTCTTGATGGTGAGAGCTTCATTTCATGACATTAAATGTGAATAGATTTACAAGTAGTAAAATAATTGTCCAGCAAAGCAACTCAGACCTCCAGTTTACATCCTTTTTTTCCCTCATTTATATTAAAAACCTAACATTAAGAGAGTTTTAAGGTATGTATTCATTGCATCAATATCTATCAATAGCTAGATTGAAAATATTTGCCAGAAACTACAATAAAATCCTATAGTTATCCCAGGTCTAGGCAATGTGAATCCGGAAAATTCAGAGCTCCTTTTGGATTTAAAACGAATCCAGATGACATGAGGAAAACATCAGTAACACACAGAAACATTTTTTTCTTTGCATTCCTTTTTAAAAATTTTTGAAACAGTTGCTTTGAAGTTATAAAATTTTGTGCTTTCTTGCTGACACCTTTGTCTTCTCAGCCCCACCTCATGCCCATATTCTGAGTCATTGGTAGGCATTTATGCATCCATTAGGGATACTTGAGTTGCCTGGCCTGCTATGTGCTCTCACTTACACTGAGTTTCTATTTGCTGTAGACTTTATAAAAAAGGGCAAGATTTTTTGTTACCATTATTGCACTTCTTCAAGATAAATTAAGACCTTGTGTGCCTTCCAAGATCAAGAACAGTCCTCAAGCTTCACAAATTTTATATAAGTCTTGAAAACAGAGTAAATTGAAAATCATCCCTGGTCTTATGTGCTTTGCCAGTTAGGGATGGTGCCAATGATGTACTTCATTTTAAGCATTTATGCTGAAGTGCCATTGAATCCTGAGCAAAGCCAATCCTGTGGCCATACTGGGCATTTGAGTTTGCAAATACTCTTTTTTTCCCTCACGCTGTTTGCTTGCATAAATATTGTATGCATCTGTCATTGATAATCAGGCCAGTAATTGCTAATTTTAATACGTGTTTTTCATCGGGAATGTGACTTCCTTTTCTCAAATCCTTGCATTGATTTTTTTTATATCCTCCAGACATGTTGTAGGGAACGTAGGAGACTGCAGAAGTTTTCTGTCCCTTCTTTAATAGGGGAATGGGATAGACTGGTGCTAGTAGTGTGATTTGCTGTTGTGCTCTATTGGGGTAGTAATTCAGGTATCATGGACGAACTTCTGTATTCTGTAAGGTTTAAAACTAGTCAGTGTACGTGATTCCCCTTTTCTGAGTAGCAGGATGGTGGGCTACTGTGTGTCCCGGGCCATAACCTGTCCAGATATGCTGCATTTCCAGGTAATGATTTTAATAATCTGAAAATTATATGTGCTTGTCATGCATCTGGCCTAGAAGGTGGCTTCATGGTTCTCCTTTATATTTGGTGCATCCTTATAGAAATGACTGTGTTCCTACAATTTGAGAGAGCATCTGTTCCTGCAGCTCAGCATGGTCTAGCATCACAGTCCTTGCTGTGTTCTCGTTCATGATTTCTATTTACAGTGCTCCTTGCCTTCCGCTCAGCATAGTCTAGCATCACAGTCATAGAATCATAGAATGTATTGGGTTGGAAGGCACCTTCAAAGGTCATCCAGTCCAACCCCCTGCAGTGAGCAGGGACATCTTTACTAGAGCAGGTTGCTCAGAGCCCCGTCCAGCCTGACCTTGAATATCTCCAAGGATAAGGCCTCCACTACCTCTCTGGGTAACCTGTTCCAATCATCTACCACCCTCATACTGATGAACTTTTTCCTAATATGCCACCTAAATCTACCCTTTTCTAGTTTAAAACCATTATCCTTCGTCCTATTGCTACACGCCCTTGTGAACAGCTCTTCCCCAGCTTTCTTAGAGGAACCTTTCAGATACCCGAGGGCTGCTATAAGGTCCCCTTGGAGCCTTCTCTTCTCCAGGCTGGACAATCCTAGTTCATGATTTCTATTTGCAGTGCTTTTCAGGTTTCAGATACTCTGTTTTCCAACAAAGCTTTAATGTTTTCATAGCCTCAAGTCCATTTCTTTAAATTATATGCAGTAGACCCCAGATAGGTTCTGTTTTGTTTGCACCTTCAGATGAGGATGCTACTGTGAATGAGTCCATTAACTAGTAAACTGAGCATGTAGTAAAAATAAGTAATTTGTCTTTAAACCTGTTTGAGTTTTGCACCAAAAAAAAAAAAAAAAGTATAGCACATATACAATTCTTCTATTTTTAGCATATCTAACAATCCCTACAGACGGTGCAATAATTAAGAAAAACAGAGCAAGATTGGTGTAACAGTAATTTGGGCTAGGAACTTGAAATCTTGATTTCATGTAACAACAGTAGGCAAATGCTACCTTTGCTGCCTAGTTCGGAAAGTGCTGGTGTTTTTGTCATGCTGGTGAATCCAAGATCTATTGCCAAAATAGTGTCAGAAATGTAACTGATAATTCACAGGTCATTATTATTTTTTTACTTGTGTCTCATAATGATGCTTAAGAAAAGTATCATAATCTTAAACTGTACTTAAAGGAAAAATAAGCTCATTGTTTTGAAATCATGGGATGAAGCAATTCTGGGTTTGAGTTCATTAGTGTGCTGCAGTTATTGCACAACGTTGGTCTACTTGCAAGTAAGTTAAGTGTCTCCTGTCCCTTTGGTTCTACAGGTTCCTTGTGGGTTTGGTGGTGTGGTGATATCATCTGGTTTACCGTCACATTTATAGACAATGATAACTAGGCATCAACACCCATGAAGGAACCCACAGAGTCATCAGGGGAGGTTCATATCTGGAAATAAATGCTTATGCAGCCACATGAGGCAGAAAGTTCTTTTTGAATGTTTCTGCATTTTATTACACAGAATATGATAGCTGTGATCCTACAAATACAGAGGCATCTTGCTGCTTACAGGCTCTGACACTAAGTCTGATTTTAAAAAGAAAGTTATTACTGGTGAGGGATTAATAGCTCAGTTGCCTTGATTGGATTTTCAAACCTGCTGTTTAATGACAAGAGAATTGAGAATTATCATAGCACTGGGAGGCTTAACTATTGAAAAGGTGAGCGCTATACAGAAGGCTTTCAAGACAGAAGCATAACATCAATAGTTTTAAGAGGACCTGATAAATCCCTATTTCTAAAAGCAGACTAGTCAACTATCTAATGAAGTAGGCAGCAGGTACCTGGAAATGTTTGCTTAGCTTCATTTCCCTTTTACTCTAAAATAATGTTGGTGGGGAAAACTGCTAAGTTTAATATAAGTCGTTTAAAAATGAAGGAAAAAATGTGTTTCTTGTAGTACAAGAACACAGGGATATGATGCTTGAAAAATACCAATAATTAAAAAAAACAGGTAAAACAGTATGAAGAACCAGTAAATGGTTTGGTTCAGAGCTGATTTTTCTTTGACGCTGACTCAAGACAGTTCAGTTTGGTCAGATCAATAATCATTTATCTGCCTTGGTATTTCTGAATCAGTTCAAGCTGACAAATATGAAGTTTTGAAATGTGAAGCTATGTGATAAGGGATCTTCCTCTGGGAAATTCTCTGTTAAACAATTATTTTGATCCAATACTCAGGTATTTGCTTCTTGGTTCAGTTCTGGATTAGGTTCAACAAAGACTTTGGTTCAGGTAAAAGTTGTGGCTCAATTCTTTTTTTTTTTTTTTTTGTGGGGGGGGGGGGGGGGGGGAAGCAGTTAAAACAATTTTCAGTTCAGTTTGACTCTGGGGAAAAAAAACAAACAGCTTTTTCATAATTTGGCACTATTTAGTTACACTGTGCACTTCAGTCTACTTGGGTAAGCTGGTTTATTTGGTTGTAGTATACTCCTGGCTGATATGTGCACTGTACAGTGCTACAGTGTTTGATTAAGGTGTTGTGCCAAGAAATACATGGCTTCAAGGAGAAAAATTTTACTGGGATTGAAATAAATTATGGGAGTAACCTGTATTGATTTGGTATTAGGCTAAAGTAGTTTGGAGAGAGCTTGTGGTTGTGTTTAGATCCAATGACATTGTGCCTTTAAGATCAAAGAAACATGGGTATTTAAAAA
>NW_010315712.1:0-60783 GCF_000700745.2 Antrostomus carolinensis
CCCTCCCCGCCGCTTCCCGCACGGCGAAGGGACAGTGGGTCCCCGAGCTGAGCTCCAGCCGGCCGAGATGGGAGCCAGTCGGCCAGCAGGCAAGTCCTCCGAGCGGTCCCAGCTCTGGGGGGTGAGCACCATCCCGCCCGCAGAGAGCAGGGGCTGCAGGAGCCGCTGATGAAGATGTTTCCACTCGGTAATTAATTCTCACTCCGAGAGGGAACCGGGAAGCGAGCTGCATTAAAGAATCATTACGATTTTCACCTACCAGAGATGACTGAGACAGGCTGGCCATATCCTAGCCTTATGGTTTAGGGATTTCAAGAGTCTGAGCGCTCTTTTCCATCCCTCTCCATCCCTCCTGCCGTTGCCCTTAAACAGACTGAACCAGAAGTTATTGCTCACCAGATAGGCTAGAATAATGAGGGTGGGGAGTTATTCATGGATTATTTATTCTACAATCAATGAGGCAAAGAAAAATGAAAACAATTATTTCTCAGGTGTTCTATAGAGAAAGCTGAGAGAGGGAGAGGTATAATTTCTTTAGAGGAGCCCCAAAGCAGGGATAAATTATTTTCAGTGACTAATACACATGCTGTTAACAAGTATCTGCTGTTATTTGGTGAGTGTGATAGAGTGGTTAAGGCTGTAGGGAAGATGAGATTTTCAGAAAGGCCTTGGGACATTAGGATCCTCAATCCTATTGCCTTTCAGAGGGAGTAGGGAGCCTGTCTTGTAGGTCACTTTGAAAACTCATCCATACATAATATGTGATGTCCCAGGAGAGCTGTGACCTGAAGGTTTGAGCACAGCACAGGGCAAAGCTTATGTGCCAGTCCTGGGAAAAAGTCTTTCTCTAATCTTGTCCAACTGCTGTATTTTTTCTTCTCTGAACATTTCCCTCCCTTGCCTTCTCCCTATGGAGTCTTAATACATTCATACTGTACATGCTTTCATAGAAGTAATGCCAGTATGTCTGCAGCAAATGTGAAATGAAAAAGAATGCTGAGTGTTATTATAACTATCTCTGGTTTTGAAAGAATAAATATTTCCATAGAGGAAACATTTCCATTGTTACCTCTTCTCTGCATCACCCTGAGCGCTCTGCCATGACCTCCCCATTCCTTATAACCACAGATGTTCAGTAATCATTAGGATATGTGAGTTTTTGCAGAGTTAACCAAGAACCAAATATTACTGAGCACCATTACACTAGTTTAAAATTGCCTCTTTCCGTAAGTTTTCTTGTTAACATCTTCTATTCTCCTCCTGCTCTATATCCCACAATTTTTACAAGTTTGTAAACCTACATTTTCTGTTCTTCAGCTACAGCAGCTGTGATAGTGCTGATACACTATCAGAGACTGGCTGAATATATTCACAGGGAAAGGAAAACTTCTGACTATGACATGTAAAAAACCCTACCGCTTTCATTCGGAGATCTTGCAACCCCTTCTGTATTCACTGGCCTTTATTATTCATCTGAGTGAGTAACAAACAGCTTCTCTGAGTAAGGATTTAAAAGCTCAGCAGACCATTTTGCAAACTAAATTTCTGCTTTTTAAGGACCTTCCAACAAGCACAACGAAAGCAATATAATTGCACATCAGCCCTTTATACTGCTGTACAGACGTACTCGCATATCATCCGCTCCATGAAGTCCTCCACCGAACAAAAATCTGACTTGAGTCGTTCAGACTTCACACTTCTTTAGCATTATGCTAATTGGGGTTTTCAAAAATGTACTCCCATTGCTCACAGGTAGGCACACATTTAAAAGAAAGTTATAAAGGATAAGACAAGTAATTCAAAAGGGGAAGATTCAGCAGATGGATTGATGCATAACTCTGTAATGGTGATAGTAGAAAATTTCCTTGTGGTTTGAGACGGAAGAAATGGCACAGATTATTACATTTGTCCCCACCTCAGAATAGGTTCAGTCCTTAAAAAACTACATAAAATATTTAAACTACGTAGCAACAGCAATGAGTTGTGCAAGGGTAGTGCAATTATTCTCAATATAACCACAACTAAGGCCTGCCAAATCATTAACTGTGACTGATTCTGTCACACAAAAATCATTACAAAGATCTTCAGGCATTTTTTAGTCCTTTAAAATAAGCTAACCATCATATATATACTCTGCTTTTGTTTTTTTGTTTGGGGTTTTTTGTTTTGTTTTTTTTTGATTTTTTTTCCTGGAGGATGTTTTGAAATATTACTTTACATGATTCAACAAATCCAAGTTGAATATATTAACCTTTGAAATGAAAACACGGTCAAGTTGTGTTAGGGCACAATAGAAGTTATTAGATATTTCTCTTTTTTACTCTTTCTCCTAACCTTTTATTTCCAGAGCATAAATGTGAGGACTTTTCTGAGGAATCAATGGGACATTCCTGCAGTCTGAGCAGGGCAAGTTCAAGCTTTAGCACCCCTACCCTGCACCGGGAAGTGTCAGCAGCTTGGGTGAACCAGGACATGTACCCCACACGCTGTAGGTTGGGAAAGTGTCAGACACACCAGGCAGGATGTGCAGAAGGAGGATCTTAAAGCAAAGCTACTCCCATAAGAAAATTAATCCTTCCTTATTTTTCAAATTAACACTCCCAGAGCATTAAAAGCTGGGGAAATATCTCAGTCTACTGGTGAAGCCTCTTTGACAATTACTAAGATGCTACAGTGTTAAAAGACTCCAGTTATTACAGCTGTACACAAATTTTATTGAGCTTAATGGAAATTATACACACATATTGATGAATGAATAGATCATTCTGAATTTACTAGGGCTGTCAGGCATTGTCTGCTAAATGGAATTCATCTTGAACTGAGCTATATTTACAGTATGTGAATGTCAGGAAGAAAAACACAATGTCAGAAAGTTAGAAAGGATAATTAAGAATTTCAAACATTGGTGGGACAAAGTGGCACCCAATAAAGTGATCAGCTGGGGCCACAGGAGAAAATGAGCCAAGCTGAAAAAGAACCAGAAACTTCTGAATTAGTATTGAAAAGTAAGAGCCATGCTTCCTTATCCTAACAAACTGCCCTTTTAACACAGGTTTCCCCTTTTATATTTTTGGTGGCCAAGGACCCTTTGGCAGAGCTCTAAATACTATCCACAGCAGAATTTCCATCCAGGTCTCTAGGATGGGAGATATGAGGCCTTCACACAGGAAAGACAGATGCAAGGTATTTCAAATTATGACCAATCAAGACTTTATGTTTATATGAATAGAATTAAATGCCATATAACGGACAGCTCTGTTACTGAGGGAAGTCTTGGGTTTATTAAGAACAACATGGGGTTTTCTACTGGGACTGTCTATAAACATGGGTCTTTCTCTGAGGGAGAAAGAAGGCACATGAAAATTGTAATCATCTGCCTGTGAGAAGCTTTAAAGACCTAAAGAAAGTATATATTTTCTAGAAAAGGAAGGAAAGAAAGTCTTTCCTAACCTTCCTAATGTAGCTAAAAAGGAAGATGAGGGTGTATGGCAGAAAGGAGCCATTAACTGCTTCTTGCTTCATGCAGCTAAAAACATAGCATTATAGTTTGAGGTGAATGCACTTTGGCTTGATCGTTGTTTTGTTGTTGTAGTTGCACTAAAACAAGCAAATAAAAAAACTGGAAATGTGTATATAGGTAATCATAGCAAAATATGGTTTTAGTTCTTTCTTTACATGCTTCATAACAAAGGTGGTTTTAAAAAAAGGAATGTTAAACCCCCCAAATCTGCCGTATCTCACTATTAAAAATGATGACCCCAGACTCTCGTTCATACAGACAACAAAAGGAATGGAAGATGCTCAGAAGTTCTCTGCTTCATGCCCCAGCACCTTCCATAGCCAAAGCATGTGCTCAAGACAGCCTCTACCTTTAGAAATTTCTTTTGGCATATCTTGGTCTCTATCAATCTACACTGCATAATGAACATTTTGACAATCACAACAAATAAAAAACCATGCCATATGTCTCAGACGTATACTAGGCTTGAATCTGCATTTTATAGGCGTGCAAATAGAACTGAATTCCATTCTTATTCTGCATCATGACTGAAACAGCCAAACAGAAATGGTGGTTACCTGTCAGAAATGCAACTGTTTTACACTAATCACCACCCTTATTTTGAGCTCATTTCTAGTTTAATGCTCCTTGAAGAAATGGAAGAATCTGTTTATTTACAAATATAATTTAATTACCGCTCATCCACTTGAACAGTCCAAAATAATTCTCTCCTCCAAGACAGAGTGTTCTTCTACACATTCATGTCTTTCTTTTTCTTCTGAGTTTGCCTTCAAACCCTGCCTTAAGCATGTTTCCTTCCTCCTCTCATTTAAGCACCACCTGTTAATTTATTTGGACGGGGTTTATATTGCAAAATAATTTTGCATTCCTATTATGCTTAAAGTCCCTTAATAAAAAACCGAAACAACCTTTGAGAATCACTGAAACAAATGATTTGCATACGGTGTCTATTGTATAATTCTTTTCTTCCAAGTGGGAAATGTTACAACCACGATCATACCTATTTTGAGAAACTGACTGTTTTAGGGAGCTATATGGAGCTGCCTGTGGCTGCTCCTCATGCAGCCAGCCCAACTGGAACCTCAGCTGGATCTTGCTTGTCATGCATATAAACCAGGCAGGATCAGATTTTCTTTGCACAAGAAACAGAGGATGGGGTCAGGAAGAGACATCTGAATACAGTGGTCATTTGAGGCTTTTGCCAAATTCCTCACCTGAGAACGTTGCACTGAAAAACATCTAGATATTTTTAAAACATGGATTAAGTCCTTGAAAGACTGACCCCTTGATGAATCTATTTCTATTTCATTCTGGAATAAAGACCAGAGGTTTTGACTCAGCAACCTTAAAAGTTTTCTTTCTCTCAGTTTATTTATTATTTTTTCAGATCACATAGGTGCCTTCTCTCTTAGTGATGTTATGTATTGCTATTATCAATAGCAATAATATTTTATATTGACTTGATATTTTTATATGTTATTTAGATTTTTGCTAAATGGCAAATACATTAAATGGTATTTTCTAGATCCTAGTCTGATCTGGCGTGCTTTGGATGAGTAAAGTGGAATCTAAGTACTAATGAAACCAGAGCAAGTTTCGCCACTGAATCAAATGGGAATAGGATTTTATCCCTTCTATTTATACCTGTGACATGTGAGGAAGTCCCATCTGTACAAAGAGACAAACACTCTGCATCTCATAAGTGTGTAAACACTGAAGATGTTCATTATTTTCCAAGTGTCTATATCAAAATTGCATTGTATTTAAGTATCAATGTATACAAGAGATTTTACTGAGAATGTATTTTAAAAATACATTTAAATGTACATTTAAAATACTGCAGTGAAATAGTCTTTTCTGAATTCAGTTTAGAACATTTCATAGCCGACTCATGGATGCACAGAAGGTCTATGTTGAAAAAAATGCACACAATGTGAATTATAGTAATATTATCAAAAGTTACTGCAATTATGTTGGAAATATTTCTATTCACCTTTGAAGGAGAAATTGAAATCAATCTGGAATATTTCCTTCTGCTATTTGGGGGGGGGGGGGGGGGGAAAGCATCCTTTTCCTTTCAGTCACCTTTGAAGGAGAAGTTGAAATCAATCTGGAACATTTCCTTCTGCTATTTGGGGGAGGCGGTGGGGGAAAGCATCCTTTTCCTTTCACTAATGCCCAGCCTGGAAGGTAAATGCTAGAGAAGGGACTGTCAGCTCTTCTCCTACTATCATTTCTGCCTGGATGAGGAAGCTCCACGTGACTTGAAGGCTTTTACAAGACAAGTACATAGCAACACTTTGGTGAATACAGTAAATACTTCCACGGCAGAGTAATATTAGGGAAGAACTAATGTATTTTTAGCCATATTTTAATGCAAATTAGCAGCTGGAAACACAGGAAACAGCCAGCATAATCTGACAAGATTTCTTTCTTTAAACTGACAGTGATCTACAGCCCTCATCTTGGGAACTTTCTTGGTAAGGGTTTTGGAATAATTCACAACGAGTAGATTTAAACCACTGCTTTACGTTAAATAATTTGTGGTACTGAGGTATAGCCTCATTATTTACTCAATACATATTTAACAGATTGGAAGATGGTTAGCAGAGTAATGCATTTAAGTTACTGAAGCGTTTAAGCATTTCGAATAAATATATATTTGCCTCCCTGTTATATTGCCCACATCATTCAGTCTCAATTACCACTCTAATAAAACATAGTTATCTTCATCTCCTACTACAGATAGCATATGGATACATGACAATAAAAGTACTTAAAAATACTACCATTGACTCTATCTTATAATGTTAGGAGTATCCAGAGTCCTCTTGAACCATGTTATAAAATCTTTCGTACAAGTGATTGTGGTGAGGCACTTGGTGTCACAGTGAAATGTGAAGCTCCAGTAACTCTCATTATGACTCCAGAAATGCCTTTTATTAAGTGTCTACAGTGCACCTGGTACAGAGCAGGGTGTCAATCATGACGGGAGCTTCTGCATACTACCTGAATATGATTACACTTAAAAGATAAACACGTATTGTTTTGCCTGTCTGCACGTCTGCCTGTCAGGTAATTTCCCATGCATCTCCTCTGGTTCTCCCTTTTTTTTTTCTTTCTTTTTCTTTTTTTTTTTTTTTTTTTTTTTTTTTTTCTCTTCTTTCTACCAAAGGCAACCTGGCATTAAGATCACCAACTATATGAAGACTGGCAGATTGGCAACCTGGCAATTTTTTTAAAACACTGAAAGCATTAGATGAGCTTTATGTTAACTTTAGGAAGCCACTTGCCATGGCTATGCAGGCACAGTAACTGCTTGGGCTTCAGTGGAGTTTCTGAGCTGTGACAGATCTCCAGCCAAGCCTGAGCAGATCATATCAGCCCAGAGCTCACAATGGAGCTGCTGTACCCCATCCTTGAAGAATGTTCCCATTCACCAGTTGGAGGTCTTCCTTAAAGCCACTAACCCTCCTACTACTTTAAAAGGAAAAATAGTACAGGTTTTGGTGAACTAAGGAGACTGGGTGTTAACTGGCATGGTGGTCTGGAAACTCACTATTTATTTTATTGTCATATTGATATAAATTCTATGCTGTAGTACTGATATGCTGAAAAAAAGGGGGCTTATTCATTCCTTGTTCAGAGTAGTCCCACCACAGTTAGTTAGTCTGATGTTCTTTCAGGGGAAGTGCTCAGCAGGCTGTGGTAGCATATAATAAAACCATACATGTGTGTATATCATAAGCACACACACAAATATCACGAGCACAAATGACTGCTCTCGACATGTAGCAGCCATTTTGAAAATAAGGATCAAACTGAGAATGAAATTACTTCTTTCCATAGAATTAGGAAAAAAATAATATCTCTATATTTTCATCTGTACATTGTAAAACAGCCTGGGTTTGTTGCCTGGAGTTAGGAAACATCTAATCAAAGACATGAGTTGAAAGTCTTTTCTGCAATCAATAGTTCAGCGCAATGAACCATCACAGGCCCTGCTACACAACACCAGGAGAGGAGCAGCTGGACTCTAGTGGAGCAGACACGTGAAACTAAGAGAGACGCTAATAACCATCTAGGTGAGGACTCTTGCAGCACTCGCCACAATGCACTCTGAGTTTGCCATCCAGTCCGGTGTCACGTGAAAAACTTTTTGTGCATGTTTCCTCTAGTTTGGAGAATAGAACTGAGGAAAGAGGGTTCTAAAAAAACCCAGAAACTGATCTGAAATGAGAGACCACGTGAGAATTGTGAAGGAGCCTGTGGGTAAGGTGCCTCATTTACTGAATCGGAGGATTCAGTACCAGCCCACCACACAGTTCTAGCATTTTTTGGAGAGCAGAATATATATGTGTATGTATCACCCACTCATAGAAACAAATGCGTAATGTTACAAATTTTGTAAGTTATGCACATAGAAAATAAAGTATAAATATCTATTATAGAATGACAAGCTTATTATTAAAATACATTCTGGATAATCTTCATCCATAAGAAAACAATACTGGAAGAGGCCACCCAAGTCATATCAGTGTCCCAGATTTATCTTACAAGATAAAGTCCCTTTTCCTCTCAAGCACAAATCCTTTTAACAATATTTATGAAACACAGGGTGACTTGGAGATACTTACCTACACCACATAAAAATCACTTAACTTTGAGCCTCTTTTCAGCATTTTTGAAAGTATCAGACATGAAAAAATACATGTATTTGATAAAAGACACATACTTCTTGATCTTATCTCATTTTCAAAGTAAAAATTATGAGAAGTCACATTAGGTAGACCAAGGTCTTATTAGTACAACAGTGCATGAGGTTTTAGGTCTAAATGCATTGGTAATAAAAGGTGACTCACTGCAATGTAGCATGTAACGAATGAACAATAATTCATTCTCCACAGCATCTAAGGATTTCAAAGCATCATACAAATATTTAATTCAGCTTCCCAATGAGGTAAGTAAATATTATATCCATGTATAGAATGAGTAAATAAATCTATGCACAGTGTCCAAAATCACCCGTATTCCAACTGCTGTAAACAAGATGCACTGTCTCTGAGTCCAAAATTGAGTTTTTAAAGCCAGATGGACAAATCAGCTCAAGCTCTGCCTCTTGCCCCAGAGGGCAGGTTGCCCCTGTCAGGGCAAGTGAAGTGAAAGTTCTCCATTAGCACTTGGATGGAGATAGCAGAGGGTCTGAAAGATTTAATCATTACAAACTCAGCCTAAGAGGAAAAGGCAGCAAAACCTAAGTGAAAAGTACTTTAAAAGGAATCAAAGGAACACGATGACTATAGCTAACAAACTAATGCCTTTTGCTACCCATAAAGAAAATATGATAGAGCTATAGGTGAACCAGATGAAACTAGCGGTAGAAATGTTCCTAATTTACAGAGTACACATATTTTTGTTGTGCATCGTTCAAAGGTGATACAGTGCTATCTTGTAGAAATTTCTGCATTTTGTAGAAACAATTTGAGTGCAGAGAGGTATTTAATAGCACCACTTGTCACTTTTGAACACTGAAAGATCTTCAGTAGCTCAGTCAAAAACCTTGAAATGTGTTGAAGCCTGTATGGCTGTACTCTGTGCAAAAGAAAAATGAAGAGCGGGCTATTTTATTTCCACTTTAAAAAGACCTTGAATCACTCTGGTAAATGTTGAGAACCGAAAAGAATGCAATCTCTTTAAGAACCAAAAGGAATGCAATCTAATTATAAGTGCTGCTGTGATAAAAGCACTGAGTCCTACTGTGTTTCTAACTTCATGATGAAGTAAAGTCTCATTGTTCTACCCACAGACGTGCCTGAAAACGTGGGAGAACTTCAGATGCAAATGAAAGACTGAAAGACTATTCTCTGCTCACCCATCTGACAGCAGCCAGTGATTTAGTGGTTTGCCACTTCTACCTCTAGTGGAGACTGCTCTATGTAAGAGTAGTAGGATATGTCAACACCCTTCTGAAAAGCTGTAAACACAACATGATCTGTTCTCTAGGTGCTCTCCATCCACATGGCTGCTTCTCCATCAGCTTGTCAAGTAAAATATTAACCCATTGGGCATGTACAGGCCCAGAGGATACTGTTAGCTCCAGGATATGTCTCAGTCACACTCCTTGCAAACCAGCTATCTGCAAAACTGGCAGGTTTGATGATGTAGTTGGCTTTAGGAGCACCTATAGCATTTATAGACACACTCATAGGGATATTTTGACAACTCAGATTGAAAAATCTGTTTGTCCCTGAAAAAGTGCATCTTTTGTTCATTAGTCTTCAGTTCAGCTCGGTTGACCTTGGTTTTATTTCAGACCTTGATTGCTCTAACATTCACCCTGCTGCTCAGCCAGCAGTCTATGGGATGACAGCAAGTAAGTGCTTGGAAGAAAAGCACCTATCATCTCCCTCACAAATCAAGGAAGGATTCATCTGAATATAGACATCTAACTTTGAGCTTGTCGCCTTAGTCTCCCTTTACAGTTGTCAGAGAGCTAGTCAGGATTGTCAGTGTCATCTGGGATAAGATTCATGTTCCCCTAAACTAGAGGTTTGCACATGATCAGATGAGTCAAGCACCACTAAAGTGCCTATTTCCTCTCCTTTAACTATGAGAAGATCCTTGAGTACCTGGCACAGTCGTAGGCAGTGAAACATGGGTGAGATGAAGCCTGCCTTAGAGTTTCTGCTGTCCCTCCATAGAGTCTGCTTCACCTCCGTGTCTACTCACGTACACTGTGCTAGCTGACTCATATTGAAGACATAATAATAACCACATTGGGAATTTTGCAATTATATTGGGAATTGTGAGTGTCTTTTCCTTGCAAGCATGGTCCAGATTTTAAAGTTGCTAGTTAACACCAAGCCTAAACTTTTGTAGTTAGCCAGAAATCACAATAATAATAATTTTAAAAAAAACCCCAAAACACCCAAAACCAAAGAAAACTTCACAAAATAAACAGCAGACAGGAAGAAAAAATATGCTTATCAGACAAATCAAAGAAAACACTGTATTTAGCAGTAAAAATAGTAGGTACTTACGGTTTTGCAGCTCATACAAGAAACTAAAGGAGCGAGGCAGTTGTTCTCAATTTTTTCTTTTTCTCTGTCCAGCTGTTTATCTTTTTTTATCATAGAAGGTGTGTAATTTTTTATTGACTCTAATCACAATCATAGCAATTTAAGAACCATCAAAGTATAGTGATTCCCTTTAAATTAATGCAAATACTGGGTGGACAAAAGCATTCATACAGTCATGTTGATACAGCTAGGTCCCATCCATACTATCAGATTTTTCATTGGAATAACACCTGCAAATTATCCGAATTAAGGAAAAATAAAAGCAGACAACGACAAAAACCTTTTTTATTTTTAAAGAAAAACATCTTTTCAAGGAGATTCTGTGTGCTCTACTATAAGTTTGTGAGAAAATTTTAGTTGTAAACTCTGTTCTGCTTCCAACAAAACAAAAGAAAAATTCCTTTGTCCTTCTCTCTTCTTTCAGAAACTCAAATGTTGTGCTATACCAATCTATGTTCCAGGCTACTCATCTGTCCTTAAAGGGTCTTCCAACAATTCCATTTATTTTATCATCAACTCTTAACATAAAAGACAAAAGATCTGGAGATACTGGATCTTTGGGTCTGAGTGATTACTGAACAACAAGAAATACAGCATTTCACCCTAAAGTCAGCCCACCCCTGCTGTACTGACAGTTATAGATCAGAACAATTTACCTTTTTCCCCTTCATGGATGCACAGTAATCCCTTCCTTCGCTTTCTGGTGACAGGATACATACACTCCATCTTCTTCTCCAGCCTGTGCAAGAGGAGAATAATAATTAATGTCTTACATATGCATGTAAGTACTGCTCATGGTATTTTCAAATTCGTTTGAGAGCTGTGGAAGGTGTTTGATTCACATTCTCTGTTCCACCAAAATGAAACCATAGCTCCTCACATGTGCTGAGTCAGTGCATTTGGATCAGTTTGCCTTTCATAACCTGTGCTGCCTTTCTTTTATTGTCAACGACCAAATCCCTTGCTGGCTTCATGGTGAGCTAGACTGAGTCTATGATCTTGTAGAGTTTATGTTGTCTTGCTTATATCTAACTGACATATTTTATAACAGCACTGAGGAAAACACTTGATAATAACTCATCATCTAACTCTGGTTTCCAGTTCATCTGTAAAACATACACACTTCTTACTTGGTCAGTTATATCTTAACAGGAAGCTTGATTACTGAATAAGAAATGTGTTTCATGGATCTGTCTCTTACCTGCACTGAGAAAAACTTACACACTTCCAGATCCATCAGAAGTTTAATTATCCAGGAAGTAATCAGGTTAATAGAAGGTGAAAAGAAATCCTACAAAACTGTATGTAGGAGATTTCTTGATCAGAATCAAAGACCAGAAGAGATTTCCTGATTCATCAATTTCAACTCCTTGTGATTTCAAGAATTCCACCTTAAAATTTGTTAAGGTTTTCCATATTTATTTTTCCTTTTGGAAAATGAATCAGAATATTTTAATGGTCAGGAATATTTTTTTAAATTTCCAGCCAAAATGTATCCTTATGGCTTATATCCATTTGTGGATGTGCCAACATTGCCCCTTATCTTGAAATTATTCTCCACTTCCAGTCAGATTAAAAACAACACAAATTGTTGAACATCAAAATGCATGGTTGAAAGCTGGGGGAAAAATAAAAAGAAATAGGCTTAAATCAATCAATTTATAATAATACAGCTATAGGCCTCCTTTCAAACACATCAGGGAAAAAAAATGGGATTTGGTTGGGTTTTTTTTTACTGTATTTTTTTAACCCTATAAATGTCAAACAGTAAGGATGGGTTACAGTTCAAGAAACACAACAGGGTGAACACTTGCAGAAAGGTGGAACTACGCTTGTACACAAAACTCTTCTTATCCTTCTGGAAATTAAGACAAACTGGTTTAACTAGTTGTGTGTCTTAATCACCTTAATCAGAAACTGTCACTTTCTACATCATTTGCTTTTGTGCAAAACATCATGCTTAGAGGATGATGCTTCAGCTCTATATTTCCCATAAGAACTATGCAAGCTCTCTAGTTTAGCAAAATTCTTACGTACGTGGGTTCTCAAACAGCTCAATCCACTTTGTCAGGGTATCCAATATACATTTCCCTGACTATATTCATTTCAAAGGAAGCCTCCTATCAGTTAAGGCATAATGAAAACAGTAGGATCAGACTTCAATTCATTTGGAAGCAAAAGGTTTGTATTTTTCAAGTGTCAGAGTAAAAAAACTGTTCACGCAGGATTTAGCTTTCCTGCTCCTGAGGGATCTATTAGTTCATGTAGGTGACATAATGTCTGGAGCAAGGGAGAAATGATTCCTCTGACTCAACTGGTCATTGTTGACACTCACCTTATATAACTGTCACCTAAGGCCTATGGACAATAGAAATTGAATTTATACCTAGAAAAAAACAGATATGCATGTAAAAGTGTATGGAAATTCCTTGATAGATCTTTGTATTCTATTCAGTATTTTTTTCTGCAGGTTGTCTAACTGTACAAGAGTGTGATCCTCCCAGGTAAAAGCTTCTTGAATTACTCTGAGTACCTATGTTTTCCATGAAAACCAGAAACAAAATTCTTATGACATAGTCTCAACAAAAATACTTTAATCCAGTTCTGTCACAGAGGTATGATGGATGAGGGACTGGAGCCCCATTCTACAAATGTCACTGGGGAAAGTATCTGTAAACTATTTCTGCACTAAATGACCACTTCTATCTCACTTGCAGAATTACTCTGAGTTGCCATTGCATGCAGAAGTTGGAACACATGGAACACAGAATCTGCTCATATGTCTCTTCTTCTCTCTTTCCACTATAGTACATATATTTTATGAATACATTAATATACTCATTAATTGTGTCTGTTCTGTGCAACCACAGGTAGGAAAGGGACAGGCTGACTTGCCTTGGTTATTCAATTCACCCTGTGTCACAACTCCTTCCCATGGAGTTTGCGTCCTTTCATGACACCGACAGAAACAATCACACTGTTGTATCTTCAGTCTTTAAAACAAAAGCACGGGCTCCCCTCACTAGAACATGGCAATATTAAGGAAGGGTATACTATCCACATACTGTAATAATTTTTATATCTGTTAGATGCACTGGTTTGTCCATTTCTCATCACTATGAACAGCATTAACTATGGGCAGCTAAATGTATAATACATCTAGCCATAGACCTAGGTACCCTGCTGGGACCAAGGAACTAGAGGTCCATGTGAGTTTAGGGCTGGCAGGAGCACAGCATACTCTGAAGAACCATCCCAAGCCTGCTCAAAAGGACATCCAACAATTCTGTGTCCCCCAAAAAGTATCTCTTTGGTCATGGTTCACCAGAGCACCAAAAAAAAAAAAAAAACAACCAAAAACCAAATAAATCCCATAACTAAGATGGTTTTAATAGATTGCGTTCTATTACATCAGCTGCTCATGACTAAAGATGTCACCAGACAGCAACAGAAGTAGTTCAGGCATTTGAGAAGTTGGATTGGATTCATCCAAAAAACCTCTATATACTGTACACATGGAATGCGAAGAATGTCAACAATTTTCCTTCTGTCCAATGTTAAATAAATACCTATTTCTCCTAATTTACTGGTCACCAAAATCTACTGAGTAGTAAATGAAAGGGAAAAAAATATGCTAGAAAGACACTGAACATCCTTCAGACAACAGTGAATATTTCCAGTGCAAATCTGTTGTCGTAGCCTGAAAATTCTTCAGACAACAATGACGTGCTCTATAGGAACAAGCCTTTGACTGTACAAAATGACTGAGAAAATTAAATACCTTCCTACTCTGGTCAGAAATGCATTGCAGTACTAAAATTAACTATGGCCATTATCTTGAAATGTGCTTGCATGAAAAATGTTTAAAGTGTTCTGTTTTACATGACAAAAGCAAAATTTAGCTCAGTGGATCACTAAAACTTTAAAAAAATTACAGCTTCCATAACACACCTACTCCTGTTCTAGCTGTCCTCACTTACACAAGGGTTTCTTCACATGAATTTAAAAAAACCCCAGGGAATAAAATAGCTCTAGAATCACATGTTGGTAAATTCTTGTGAGATGTTGATTCTCTTGAGTCCTAGTGCAATTCAACTGCTCTCAGTGAAGTTCCTCTCAAATTGTACAAGTAAAACAAGACTCAGAAGTTACTGTTATTGGTATTGTGGATGATTTATAAAAAACACGCATACCTTTTGCCTCCTTCCTTTCCAGTGGATAGAGAAATTGCTAAACTCCATTACAACCAAATAATACATTTTTAGGTAACCACTTTAAGATATCCCTAAGCCCACATTTCAAAATCAATGTTGTGAATTTTCCTTTTGTCCACTTCTCCCCTTTTTTTGTATCCCACACACGAAGTCACGTGCAACATACCTTAGATATTTTTTTTCTTATCTCAAAAGTAATCTTACTGAGACAGAAAACTTGGACAGAAAGGCACTGAGAACACTGGGTATAGCATCAGTGGAACAACAACAATGAACAACACATCTGAAACAGCTAGTGCTTTGTAATCCAGAGGAATCTGAATGCAGGAGTGCTGGAAAATATTTTCTTCTTTTTACATTAAGAATATTCAGGTAGTAACAGATTTTGTCACCCAGTCCTACGTATAGTACCTTCAAGCAGCACTGCTGACTTCATTTAGTCCATGAAGACAGTCCTGACTGTGAATAAGAGTATTGGCATCTGATCTCAACAAGTAGAGAATGTGACTCTCCATTAGAGATGGTTCATTTTCCTCTTACAAAAAATCATTCAAAATTAATCAGTTTCAGTAGGGAGAACGATAATCTAGCTCGCGTTATTAACAAGTTTGCTGGGAAAGAAAGGCAATAAAAATAAGCTGCTAATGAAACTTTTAGATCTTCAAATCTAATTCTGCAATTCCTTGTCACTACTTCAGCACACAGTAGCAGTGAGAGTTCTTCTGTCAGGATAAGCGCTGGCACTTAGTAAGAACGTGCAGAGAGCCACTCCATTTATGTAGGAGAGTCATCGCTACATCAAAGAAGATACGTGACATTGCGGGACTATAGAATCAAACTGTTTGACAAGTTCTCTACCCATTGTAGCATCTTTTCCTCTAAGGCTATTAAAGCACCAAAGAATTCATGCATATAATAAAAAAAAAAAAAAGGAAGATCAGAGAAATTCCTCTCAGGATATAGGTAGCATATGAATCACTTCCCAGGAGCCGTAAAATGAAATAATATCATTGCAAAGCTTTTCCACCAGGTGGCATGTGAGCCATATAGTGCTCAGAGCAGCAATCCTGGAAACACACACAATTTTTGTCTTGCGCAAGACAGTGAACCTGTCTGATTGGTCTGGGGCCAAATAAACGTCTGCAATTATCCAAAGTAATTCACAAGCAGTATTTATTGTCTGGTAAGAACCACTTTCATTGGTTAAGCTCCCTAAAAGTGTTCAAGGATAAGTCAAGCTCCTTACCAAACTACTGGCCGTTATGGTTTGAGCATTACATTTCACTTAAATGTGTTTTTTTTTTTTGCTTTGTGCTAATTTCCGTTCTTGGCAGTCTCATATCCATCAGAGATTTTACAGCCAAACAAGTAGAGTTGTAAGGACAGAGAGTTTTTGGCAAATACGGAGACAGACAGTCAAAGCACAGAAAGCAAAACTTCCCAAGTGCCATAGCTTGGATCATAACTGATCATAAATCAATAATCACAAATTGATAAAAGATGTTTCTGGCTTCACCTACTCCAACCAAGATGGAAAGGACTAATACCTTCTCACAGTCATGATGATCTCACAGTCATGCTTACATAGATATGTGGTTGTGTACTGTTCTCTGGAGTTCTGTAGCTGTTAAAAACAATGGAAGGAAATCTTTGGGTAATTATTGCTTGCTTACAGTGCAGCAATGGGAAGAAAAGGGCAGAGTCCGAACTGTGCCCCCAACCAGTTTTCTATAGCCAGCCAGAAGTGTTTGAAAGGCATTTGAGAAGTTCCTTGCTAGGATAGCAGTCTTCAACTCTCCCCAGCATTGCAGAGAGTTTCTACCTATATTTTGCAGATTTCCAGTGGGTAAGTTAGTGGTTTACTGTCTCTAGCTCTGAGATGAGGGCAAATTGTTTCACTCACCACACATGAGCTTCTTCAACAAAATCCTTTGGGATTCTTAGTACCCTCCATTGTGAAACTCTGAACTCAGTGCCAAGCAGATCTAATAAGTAGTACTATAATTAGTTGGGATAGAACAATCTTTTCTATGGGTTAAATACTGCCAATTAACCAATTATCTTTTAGAAAGTTCTCTATCCTGAATATTTATAGAGGTCTGGTTTCTATCATACTGGAAACCCATCAGTCCAAGCAGGATAATGAGGTTAATTCTACAGCTGGAGATGGAGTAATATCATTACTATTTATAATTTCTTACTTTATTGTGTCCTAGGTACAACTAGTAAACACAAGAAATGTCTCATAGTAGATAACTTTTTATAAATGACAGTATTATAATGATGATTAACAAGCTTTAAGGGGTATTTGTATTAGTATTATTGCATGTGTCTGCAATTTGCATTTGCAATATGACTTTGCATTATTCATCTGTGGAAGATCTTGGCCCCCAGGTATTGCTGACTTGATTTTCTCCCCTGTCATCTCTGTACCTCTCATTATCTTTTTCATGATTTCTTCTGCTTTTGGTTTTTGTTTTGTTTTGTTTTGTTTTGTTTTTTTTGTCTGCTTCCAGGTTTCTCAGCTAAACTTCCATCTCAGAAATCTGTACTTTTATTGTATTCTTTAACATATCTATAAAAGAATCTCTGTCAAAGACATCTTCTCATTGATATTAATGTTCTCCTGACTAAGAAATCTCATTGTTCTTCATCAGTTCCCTACAAAACAATTTTAAGCCACTGATAACAAAAAATTAAGAGATCACTGGCTGACACTTTTGCAATCAAATTCGTGTAAATTTTATTGTTTTTTTTCCAAGGAAAAGAAAAAAAAATCAATGTGCTTTTGAATGAGTGGTTTTTCTGAAATTATATGCTCTGAAATAAATAACAGAAAATGACCAGTAAAACTGCAGAAAAAGTGACACAGTGGTTTTGCATGACTGTTGTTGCAATATTAGTTCAGATAGCCAGGACGATCATGGCCTCGCTCTGCTGTGTAAAACACTGTGTAACTGAAAATTATATCCCCCCTACAAAAGGGCATTAAAACCACATTTGAAATCTTAAGAGCCTACTTGAAAACCAGTTTTGCCTTCTCTATTTCGCTTAGTTTCCCTTAGCTCAAATAATACAACAGAACCCAACCTTCAGTTTCCTACAGTGACTGAACCCTTCACAAACTTACTCTCAGGCCTGATTCTTGGTTTTGTGTCTTTGAAGTTAAACAAAGATAGTAAATATCCTTGAGGGGAAAAGACAATTATTATTTATTAAAAATAAAAAAATTATATACTTCCTCATTTCTTGTTGAGCCTCAGTTTCTTCTTCCACACTCATGTGGCCTCCTGTTTTAGCCCATGATGAAAACAACATTTAAAAAATCCAGAAACTTACTGATTTAGTTGGGGTGATTGATAAGTACTATAACCAGGCAATATCACAGCACTGGCATTTCAAAGCTGACTGTCAGCTATTGGTGTCTCCCCTCCTCTGTATCACTGGGTTTTGACAGAGAAAATAATCCAGATCAACCTTTCCTAATGTGAGCAGGTTAAAAAAACATGCAATCAAAGTAAGAAGTCCAGTTAGTTTTCAAAAATGACATATTCCTCTTCCATCTGTATGAGTGAAAAATATTACCTTGAAAACAGTGACCCTACTCTTTCTGTTGTTTCCATCATCTGTAAATTGGCTACATTAGCTGCCCCTCAGGAATAAGGATAATATGGGCTCTTTTGAAAACACCAAGTACTGAATATCAATCTTACTGAGAAAACTAATGCTTGTCACATTATTGTGAAAGAATAAAACAAATAACACACCAATTCATTTTATTCTCAGGAGAAAGACAGGTGTAAAAGAAAAAAAAAAAAAGCAGCAGCAGATCACAAGCAGAACTCTGACAGCCAGCACAGATTTTCCTACATTTTTTTCATTCTCTTCCATTTACTTCCTCTCCATTCTCACCCTAATGCTACCCACTGTGAGAATGGATGTTCAGATGTTGTGGATTCCAAGGAAAAACCTTTTTGCTTGGGATCACAGAATGTGTAATGTTCCTGAACTCTCAAAAACAGGGAAAAGGGAAATCTTTGAGTTTACCATAGGAATACTTTGAGGAAAGAGATCTCTATTACTTAAGTTAGAGGTTTACAAAAGCACAGAAGGCATTCAAGAGTCCCAGCAGTACTGGTTATTAAAAGAATGAGAGGGTTGTTGGGGTTTTTTTTAAAAGCACAAAAATAAATCTTTTTTTTTTTTTTTTTTTTTCTCAGCTACAGAAGGGAAAAAATAATGGTAGAAGAGGAGGATGTAAAGCAGGAGTTACAGCTGATGGAATTCCAAGAGGGCTACACACACTTATTCATTTATCTTTCAAACACAACTCTGTCACACTCAAGTTGGGCACACCATGCCTACAGTGGGACAGATGGCTTTTCTAATGAATTGCATATGTAACAAGGTAAAAAATAGCTATGTGCTGAAATTCTGTTGAAGCCAAAGCACCAAATTCTACATTAGATGCAATCACAATACACCCTCATAATCAATATTAAAGAAAAGGAATGTATTACTTTGGTTCTAAATCCATTACTGGATTCCAAAAAAAAACCCAGGAAAGCAGCAAAGGCATTTTTATGTCAAGATGAGAACAATCTATCCAACAGAATGAAAATAAGCTCGACACGCAGGTTTTTAAACATGAATGTGAAGGTCATACAGAGACAATCCTCCCACGTTTTTTTTTTGTTTCCTGTTCTATAAAGTGTTTGAGCTTGCCAACACCTTCTTGTACAGTCCCAATTGCATGAAGATTTTAGGGGCTAGTGTACACTGGAAATGTCAGATAGATAACTGCACTCAATATTTTGCTTTCTTGCTTTTTGGATTCATCTGGAAAAGGAACAATCAAGACCTTTTTTTTTTTTTGGAGTGAGTAATTAATTTCCATTTGTATGGTGTATGTGGCATCCCCTGTGCCTGATATACAAGAACTCTTCCCAGTCTCCATAGGAAACTGCTGGCCTGGTGCCTCTGAAGGCTAAACTGTAACCCGCTGCAGCTGTGGGCAGACAAATGGCTTTGGCACTTAACAAAAGGGGTTCTTTTGTTGGAAAATCTCTTATTTCCTTTTCTGCTAAGCACAACAAAAACTTATAATGAGGAGCAATGAACAAAATATTAATTAGAAAACGCTGCATTGATACAACACATTCAAAGGAAATATTACTCAATAGTAGCAATGTCTTCACCTGGTTATGGAAAAATTGATTAGTTATAAATATGAAGCAGAGAAGGAAAATAATGTCATTAATATAAAAAAAAAATCAAGCAGATGACAAATCATGCAAAGTGAGGGGAAATTGGCTGTAATTTCCTCTGATGTGCCCCAAAGTTATCAGAAATTAGGGATAAAATTCTTTAACAGACTTGAATTCCTAAAAGCATTTTTTTTCCCTTTTGCTATTTTGCCTATCAGTATTTTTTAAAAGTAAACACTTATAACATTAATAAATTTAGTAAGCACTGTACAGTCTCCACACTATGTTGTGAGATATAGTCTCTCTGATAAATGCATTATCAAAACAAGCATTTTCATAAAGTAGAATGATCAGTTTTTATGAAATTGTGAGTCAAATTGCTATTACTGTTAATTACAAGTGTTCAGAAAATAGGTGCAAAAATATATTATATTGTGTATATTATGTATATATTGTACATATTATATCATCTTTAATGATAATGAAAAGTAAACTTATGCATCTTGTTTATTTGTTTGATAAAACTGCTAATAATTAAAAAGGCCATGAGAAAAGTTGCTTTGTCAGAACACATCCATGTGCTCCAACAACCACTAAACAGTAAGGCTGTCGTGGTGTGGGCTTCCCTTGAACTTGCCAAATAACCCGCATACATCTCCAAGGAGAACTGTGGACTCCTGACTCTAACCATAAGTCATCTGTTACAGATACACAGTATCCTCCATCAAAACATTGTGAAAAATACAACAAAAGATGAAGTCTTGTAAGCGACTTGACTTCAGATTTGGAGGGGGTAACTGAACTGTGATGCCAGAGAGGAGGTGGCAATGTAAATTTTGAGGATCCCTGATGAGTGCACCCGTGTAGGTAGCTCATTTCACTAACCTGGCTTTCTTTTGATGGAAACACACGGTCCTACACTCATCCCTTAGATTTTTTATTTACAGGCCGTCCTTCCTTCTAACTGCAATAACATGGCAAGCCTGCTCATATTCAGAACCCCTAGACAGCCTTCCCCTTGGAAGGTGACAGATTAAATTCTTCAAAATCAGCTTCTACAAAACAATTGCACTGCTCGCTCATGCAAGGGTATGTCGTTAGAAGCAAAAAGATTAAAAACAACAAAGCCAGTGCATGTCCCGGTTCACCTCCACATTATCCTTGCCTTGTAAGTTTTAGCAAGGTGCCTCTATTAGCGCTCATTCCTGTTCACGCTGCCTGAAACCTCCAACTCTCTTTGTATCTGAAAATTGGGTTAAAGCTGGAAAAAATTGTTCCATGGTCTTTAAAAGCTAAAAACTTCTGCTGAGGCCTTTATACAATTCGCACCTGTAGCAACTGCATGTCATACAGGAAGCCCAGTTCTGCCAGAAGCTGAGGGCAATGGAATAATATGTGTTAATCAAATCCAGACCAGATAGTGATTTTCTCTCTCTCCTTCCCCCCTCCAAGACTCACAAATTGCATTTCAGGTACTGCTGGTAAGACTGTCAGCAGTTTCACATTTAGAAGAAAAGATGTCTGCTCACAAGCAAGGCATTCTGTCGTGTGTTTGCTATAAAAATCAGTTGCAAAAAATGATGTTGCAGATAAGAAACATTAAGAATGACTCCACAATGCAATTACAGCTTCTCTGGTGCAATGTTTCTTCAAAAAGACCAGAGAAATCAGTATTTCTTATAGCAAGAGAAATTTCTTTCCTCCTTTTTATTATTTTGTCTAAGAAATATGTAACATATTCCTAGTCCTACAGTAATATTGCAGTTTATGGGTCTGATTATTACCTTGGCTGTGTTTTCCATGGACTGCAACCTGCAGGAAGGTGAGAAAGCCCTTAGGTTGTTAGCTAGCTGGACATTTCACGAGTCAGAGGGCACGGCACCAGACATGAGATGGAGAAGGGCAGGTTAAGTTAAGGACAGGACACAGGTTCCTGTGATAATGCTTGTAACTGGGTATAAGGGGTAGAGAACACTGATCAGGGTGTGTTATATTTCTTCTTTCTATCTTCACATTTGTGACTTGGCTTTGAAACAGAATATTGTGGTTTTCAAAGAGATGGTGTGTACCACATAGCCACATCTGAGAGAAAAAGCACAAAAAATAAAGACAACCAGGTAAATGATAGTTGAGGACTCTCAGATAGAATTGACCAAAACTTCTTTGACAAAATGCATCTCTTGGGAGTGGATGAGGAATTCCCACTTGTCAAAATGAAAAACGTTTCACATACACTTATTTTGAAGATAATTTTATCAGTCAAGAATTAAATGTCTAGTCCAAATAAGAGAAAGGGACTCTTGGCAAGAATTCAGTTTGTGATATTTGTCATGGTGGTGCAGATCAGTATTTCTGCTGCAGCATTGCATGTGGAGAGGTTACACAGGACAATAGTTTTAAGGGTAAAAGGGCCACTAACTGCTGCCCTTACCATAAAATAATTGCCTCTGGTGAAACAGAAGTTGCAGGATGGACTGTGCTGATCAAACACACAATTGAGACACAATGTCTTACATTTCTTGCACCTACCTGAGAAATTCCCTCTTTTTATGAATGAGAATGCACGTGCTCTGTC
The DNA here is from genome assembly GCF_000700745.2 of Antrostomus carolinensis. Taxonomy (NCBI): domain Eukaryota; kingdom Metazoa; phylum Chordata; class Aves; order Caprimulgiformes; family Caprimulgidae; genus Antrostomus; species Antrostomus carolinensis. The sequence goes on from NW_010315712.1 coordinate 22,596, forward strand.
AGGAGAAATAACCTCTTGGACTCTCAATGCTGGTTAGCACAAGTTCACGCATCATGAACCTAATAAAAGGAGTCAGTTAAAAAGTCACTACTGCTTTTAGCAAAGCAAGCTGGGAACCAAGAACAATGGCGAGAGGTTCGCTACTGAAAGTACATCCTTTGTTGCTAGCAATAAGCGCTGCACCTTAAACTGCCGGGCCAGACAAAGCCTGCACACTGCATATAAAAGAAAATAGAAACATAAGCAGGATTGCTACAAAACTGAGTAAAACGGTGAAATATCCCTATTATTCCAGCCATGCTGTACAGGCTAGCAGCTGCAATACATTCCTTTAAAATAATCAAACCAAATGTGTTCTTCTCTACACACTACCAGCCAGAAACACAACAATATCAGGTTTTGCAAGGATATACATAACTAAAAATTCCCAATTTCTATTTTATACCAATAAAGTAGAAATATCACAGCAATGAAAGTATCCATGTAGGGATAGCTTAATTAGTATTTTCAGTTCTCAGAAAAGAGAGAACTAATAACTCAAATCAATATATTTTCAGTTAATTGTTAGTGCTGTGCAACAAAGAATAAATTTGTGCACATTTACAAGGTGAGGTGAACTTCTGAGGCTTATCTTTCAAATGAAGTACTTTGTTTGATCAAAAGCATCTCATAACTGCTGTTTGCAGCTTTTATCTCACCGCTGCTGTACATCACTTTATCTGCTGGAAAAGGTTGCACATTTTCTCCAGTAATATGAGAGAACTGAAATACAAAACATATAAAAATCTCCTAGTACTATTGCTCCATTAATGGTTTGTATATTAAGCAGCAACAATACCAGTAATGAATACCAGTTCTGTGCTGCCATGATGGCAATGGTAGGGAACCTTTTAGTAAGTAAAATCCCGACACGTTTTACTGTAGCTTACATTCCCAGAACACAATGTTCTGAGGTGAAGAAGTAAGTATTTCCAGAGGTAGTACTAATGTTGCCATTATTGGAAAGCAAAGTTATTTCAACATAAAGAAAATATATTTTATAAGGACAAGATTACTCTATGATTGTTCTCAGTTTCCTTACAAAAGAGGAAATTTTACTTCCTTGTGACCCACCACCATCAAATGACTATTCTGTTCTGTTCAGCTACTTTGGTCAGAGGTGAAACGAGACTACCTCTGTAGCAAAGAGGCCACATGTCTTTAACTGCCTCTGGCTTAAAATGACACTATTACAAAAAAAAAAGAAGGGAACTTGGTATTTTTTCAGAAGACCTTTCAATCATTCTTTAAAAAAAATCGAGATCATTTTAAGACCAAATATTTTTTTTGTTCATTTCTTTGTGCTGTTTTCATGTCCCTGCTAGCAAATCAATAGCTCCTTGTTTCTTTTCTATTCCTTAAATCACTTTAAACTGTGACCTCCCTCCTTGTCTAACATAATAGAAGGAGCAGAAGTGCAAAGACTGGTGCTGAGTACATCCCTAACAGGGCAGGAGAAACAAGATATAGTGTGAGAATCAGATTCTCATGTTGATGCTGATTTTGAAGGACTGTGCATTTCCACAGTGCTCCAGAGAGCAGGCTCCATCTTCATTCATGGAATGACGCTCTCAGGAGTTTCTGAGCTTGCAGCGACACACAAGCCTTGTAAGGGCACAGTCACCATGTTGCTGTCATCAAGGAAACTCTGCAATTCATGTTCTTTACACTTCAGTGTTAATTTATATTTTGAGCTACAGTACTTTCACCTTTGGACTGTGGATAATTTCTCCACAAATGATTTAGCCTACTGACCGTTTCATGTGACTAACCATATATCCTTCTTTGGAAAGCAGAGTTTTCATTAAATTTAATTACTTTCCCCTACAGCTTACATGGGAAAGGTCCATGGTAAAGGTGCAGCTATTAAATAAGTGCAGCAACTAAACAAGGCCAGCTCCTATTAAAATCTACATAGTAAAGGTGAAGCTACTAAATTAGGGTGATTACTGTTTGAACATGTTTCTAAATGAAGACATATGGGTAGGCTTTTGCACCTGCAGTGCATTTTGCTGTACACAAGGTTTTAAAAATCATACGAGGGGCACAGCAAGGGGTTTCCATGTCTTAGCTGTTACTGCGTTGGCATATTAAAACAATTCTATAAATATGAAATGTGTTCTTTTGAAAGTTTTGGTCTACTAGGAATTCATGTGAACACTTGACTCTGCAAGAAGGTCTGGGGTTCATAATGAATTTCAAAACCTTTACTATTATTTCAAATTAAAATATCTTTAAAAAATACTAAAGATTTGCTTATACTGTGCTGTGAATGGCACTCAAAAGAAGAACCCAAGGCCCTAGTGAATCGCTGGGCACTGGCTCATGTCCAAGCTTCTCAGGCTGCCACACGCCAGAATAAACTGAATTCCTTCACTTTCCATAGCACTTGGCCTGTATCTTCTCCAAACCACACTTCACTCCTTGTAGTCATGAGACATAACTCTATGTTTGTGGTTTCTCCTTTCACAGTACCAAAATAACTGTTCTGGCAGCCCACCAGAACAGTCTTCGTACAGCAAGATGCCACAGCTGTGTGTGACACCTTCTGGAGCAAGGAAAGGTCTCCAAATTCCATGTTTGTTGTAGTCAGGGGAGCCAAATTTGGCATAATCCATGTCCCTGATGGACATGTTTGGAAGAGGCCCTGAAGCACACTATCCCATCATCTGTGATCAGGTATTCTCTTTGAGGGGAAGTAATTGAGTTGCTTTAGAAGAGAGTTCAGAAATGAATTAACATGTTTGCAAAATGTGCAAGGGTCTGGGAATGGGATAAAGAACAAGCCAAACTGCACCTGAAGTGATGGAATATGACTCTTCTTTGTAGAGCAGAAAATTCTCATTATATTGCTCATAGAGAACAACATCCCCCCAGAATTTTCATTATTTTGTAGAAATCCTGTGACACAGACAGTTTAGTTCCCTTGAGCACTTCCTTCAGACTGTAATGATTTTCTACGTAGGGGTAATGTAATAGAAGCAATCACATAATATTAATCCAATCTGAAATTCACTGGATCACTCTTGTTGATTTCAGTGGATTTTGAATGAGAATTCACAAGTGGCATATTTAAAAAAAATGATTGATTTTTAGGAATCAGTTGAAGCTGTTAGTTTTTCAGGCTTTTCTGAAAGAGGCTATCAACTTAATTGTTATCTGTTTAGAGATGTCCTTCTGGTACCTGGAGTCAGATGTTTACCTTTGCATATTGCCAAATGTTGTCTTTAGGTTGCTTAGCAGTTTAAAATGGAAAGCGAGGAAGGATGAAGCCAGCGCTAGTGACATGACTCAGTTGAAGGCTTTCAGTTTCTCTTAACCTGCAGAAATTTCTGCAGATTTAGTGATCCTTAGAAAGCCTGTCTGACACTGCTAGGAGCTCCTTCTGACTGACACCAGGGCAGACTTGCTCCTAGGAACATAAAGGATCCTTACTGCTTCAACAGCCTGCAAGGGATAGAGATAAAACTCCTGAGGAGTCAGCGACTCTACTCAATCCTGACATGTGCCATACTGAATATACACCAGATTTTCTTAACACCTGTACATTTTTGCCATATGAAATATATATCAGATTTTTCTAACATTTGTGTACTATACACATTTTAGCTTATTGGCATTCTACAAGTACTAGGATGACAATAAAAGTTTCTATATGTATGAATATTCTGAATGAAATCCCTCACAACTTTAAGTAATTTTTTTACCTAACAAAGATAGCTCACAATACTCTCCAGCTTTAAGAAAAAGATCACAATATTGAAACAAAAAGTGTGTTATTTCCAATTCCCTCACAAAGCATCCAGACCATTAAGAATAAGTAAACTGGTATTACATAAAGATTAAACAATCTTACCTTTTCCAGACCAGTAACTCCTGTTTTTACTGTACTGAATTAGTTTAGCACTTCAGAAATACAATATTAAAATAATTTGATTGTAACGTATGCCACCTTTGAGAGTTTCCACATTCCTTCAGACTTCAACAAAAATCAAAAACTCAAATACAGGTACTAGTTAACACTTCTGCTATATACAAGCGTTCTTTTACTAGAGCAATCCACCCAGAAAGAAAAAAGTCCCCGAAGTGTTTAAATGTGAAGTGATTGCTGACAGAGTAAATTTAACAGATGAGCTACTTCTAAGGGTAAAAGATCCAAGTCCTGTGGAAAGCAACAAACATTGTTGTAATATGAGCAAAATAGTTTAAAAATAAAACTTATAATGGTGTTGATGAGTTTGGGGATCAAGACTGAGATCACCCACTAAGTACAATGGCAGCTAAGATCTGATATCCAGTATACCTATTTCTAATATTTTTCTTTACTCAGTTTTTCAAACTTATCAGAGCATATTGAGTTGTGCCAACTACGCATGTGTAGTAACAAGACGACCTTCTAGCAAGTCATAATGAATTTAAGGGCAGTTGTAATAAGAATATCAAAAGGAGTTTAAAAGTCATGTTTATAATCTTTTGGTAAGGCCACAGATTTCATTATCATAATGCTATAGTACAGATCCAAATCAATTTTAGTTATGCTGCTAATGTAATCTCTGGCTTGCAACAGCCACTTCAATTATTTTTTCTGCAGTAATCTCATCTAAAGCTTTGGGGGTTTTTTTAATGGATAGCTACTAAACCTATGGAAAATAATCCACTTCTTTAATATGGATCCTTCCCTTAAAATTTCACTTATTTTTAACCAAATTATAAATCATGTGGGCTGAAAGACAACTTCCTTAATATGGGCTTTACTCCTGGTATAGAAAAACTTTGCATTTCAAACATGGCAGAGGAGACAAACTCTTTCCTGGAGTACCTTTAACCAACTGATAAACAGGAAAAAAAGATCACTCTCTCTTTATATGAGACTACATTGACAGTTAAAAGCAGTTAATTTTGAAAGCATGCTGAATGAATTATTCTTTTATAGTTTGATGTCTTAGCAAATGCATCTTGTGTTTGTTCTCAGCAGAGCTAAGAATTCAAATCATTCTAGGAGATGTTGAGCAACACTCAAGCTGGAGCACCATATGTAGGATAATTCACCTTTGAATTATTGTTATTTCCAAGAAATATGCTTACACAGAGATTTGCTATTGCTTTTGGCCCCTACTGAAAAATGGCAGTTTGACAGCAATAGCCATGAAGCAGCTCCCCTCGCTAAACGACGCAGCGTTGCCAGAATGTGCAGTGACAATCAGGGCTGAGACACGGAGCGTGTTGCACACACCTTACAGAGGTGTATTGGGGTAGCGGTACTGCACACACGGAGTTCACAGGCAAACAAATACAAACTTCTCCCCTGCCTAGGGCTTTGTTTCAGTTCACTGAACAAAGCAGTGTAAAGTAATTACAGTCTTTTTCTTAGAAAATATTTCAGACCCTCCTTGGAGGTTTCTGCTTCAAAGGCATTCCAAATTATAACAAAAGAAAGCAGGCTATTTGCCCAAAGTTTGAGAAAATGACATTTAACAGCACAAATGGGCTCTTTTCAGGTTTCTTCTTATATCAGGAAAGGGCAGACAGGTTTGTTTGAGGTTCTATGTTCAGGAATTACCTTTTTCCTCCAGATTCTGGAGAAAAGACAGTTGGAATCTGTCCTGAACCACCCCTATATGTTACTGTTGAGGCAGCTTCGTCTCAGAGTGTTAATCATTTCTTAAACTGAAACAGCAGAAGGAATAGTCCAAAACTTCAGAGGCCACAGACCTGTTCTTTCTTCTACTGACCCACAATGTCTGCCTCTCAGCTGTGCTGAAAGGAGCAAAGTCTAAAACAAAGACCAAGCCAACCCAGGACTGGTTTTCCTCAGATCCTTAGAAGCCCATTGATGCTCCCACTGACAGAATTCTTTATGGAAATTATCATCTATGAACAATTTGATCTCAACAAGTCATACATGACATTTTTCCCAATATTTTAAACTAGACAGTATAAAATAAAAGGTGTTTGTCTCCTCGTTCTTTCCAACCATCATCTCCTCATGGTACATCAGTATACTGAAAATGAGAAGAGTTCTGAGTACATTCTAACCACGGGATTATGCTCATCATTCTCACCCTATTCTAATAGAACCTGTGACTAATGTCAAAACTCAAACCCTTAGATAAACACAAATCAAGCTGGTATTTCCTTTGTCCTTACAGCTACAGAACATTATTATTTTAAATACTAACATTTAGAATTTCTGTCTCGGGATAAGCAAATGCAAAGTTGTGGCACCAACACATGATGCATATGCTGAACTGTCAGTCCTACCAACAGTGGAAAGCATGTGATCATGATCAGCCTTTCTGGCTGTGACGTCTTCTCTTGGCATCAAGCAGGGCTCCAGAGAAGAGAATGCTGAATTTAGCTGAAGACACATATTGCAGAATCTCACTATGGGCTCTTAATCAAAATATTGCAAGGCTTGCATTTTTTTTCAGTCTGATTAGCCAAGGATAACTCAATTAGCATTATGTAAGAGATAACAGAATCTATATTGGAATTCTGTTCTGTGTAAGGCTTAGTTGAAAGCATTTGAGATGATGAGTACTTGTGCAATATTGACCTGAATTAAACAGGACCCCTACACGGAATTCCTGTTATTAATGTTATACTTAAGATCATTTTATCATAATATGTCTAAACCAACATCTTTGACAGCTTTCAAGATTATGGATTTTACTTCTAAAGGTCTTTGCTGAGAAAATGCTACTTAAATAACTGAAATTATGATGGAATTTTAATTTAGAACTTTCATTCAGAATGTTTCTTGAGACAAATTTTTTCATATTTGTAAGTCTAATGCGGTCTCAAAACATATTAGGTCCCATTAGGATAATGCTTGACTTGGCAAATGTACTAATTCACCCATTCTTCCAAGATCAAAAAGTCATCTTCATAAGTTTTGTTTCCTTCCTAAAAATTTCCTTACTAAAGACTGACCAGCTTACCTCTTTTTTTTTTTCCCTCTGTTATTTTAGCTTACTGCACAATGTCAAGGAAGTTGCAGAGTATCTTTGTGTTTCAGTACATGCCTCCGTGTACTCAATCGAGTGATTACCAACTTTTAGTAGCAGTAGTAGCCTCATCAGTGATTTATGATTCACAGAATTAAAAGCAAGTCAAAACAAAAATTCTAGCAAACAAGCCAGCTGAAGTATTATTGGCATCATACATATTATCCCTTCTACTCAAGACAGTTAAATCAAACCACTATAAAATAAAGTGTTGAAAATACTCATGCCATGGTAAAACAGAGTTAAAGCTCTCAACTTGAAAGAACATGTCATTTCTAGCTTCTCTAATTCTGTGGCTCATGGTCATTAACAGCTGTTTTACAAAAAATGTAATTTTAGATGGTACAGAATAATAAAAAATTAAAAAATCATGTCATGAATTAAAAATAGAAGACTAAGTCCATGTGCCAGAAAAGAATAATAAGTGTTATCAATAAAATGAAGATGGAAAAAGGGTCATCAAATTGGGTAATTACTTGACTAAGTTAATAATTTTTATATTATGATTAAGTGCACCTGGTCTGTAGGAAATTCTATAGGATTTCAGCCATGAATTCTTCTGTCTTTCACAGCAAAGAGTCGAGGACACTTTTCCCTTTCAGTGTTACTGAGTATCAAATATCACATCCTAAGGTGGGCTTAGCACTGTCACAGGAAGCGCTGCCGTGGTAGCAGGAACCAGAGTTGTAGCCTGAGCAGAAATCTCTGCCCCTTCTGAGCTCCTGCACATCTCTCCATTACACATTATTGCAAGTATTTCCAGAGGTGCTGTAAGCCTCTTGCAAAAATCTCAGATATGCTTTAATAGTTTGAAAGGTGTTTACTTTCACATATTTTCATGACCTGAAAGAATAATTTCTACTGGATGTATTAAGAGACTTAAGCTCTGTCTTACACAAATCACTCCTTGCACAAATGAATTCAAGCCTAGACCCTTCGGAGTGCTAGTGAGCCATTCATCTTGCCTGCTGACTAGTTCATTACTTTTCTGCAATGCATTTGGTTTTCGTTTAGATTTTGATTTGTTTTATATTTTGTCTCTCTACATTACACATAATTTTATCTTTCCATAATGAATACTTATTCCTTCTTTAAAGGAGTCTGGGTACCACAGGCGATCAAGGTTTAATTGCATCATGTAGTGTTGAAAATATTTCAATAATGTAATTACTCCTAATTGAAGCTGCTTCTGCCATTTATCTTAGCTTGAAGTATTTTTATTAGAAGAGTGCCATGTCGTGGTTGTTTTCTCCTCTGACTGTCTAGCACTGCCATTGTGCTGGGCTAAAGCACCACTGATAGGTCTCCTTACGTGTTGCTGTGCAGCCTCAGCTGTGATGTGGTGCATAGACCGCTTCAACATAATGCAGAGTTCAAAGACAGTCATAAAATTCTGTCACTGACCACTTAACATAATTATGAGGAGGTGGCAGGAATTCCTTTTGGGGAGACAAGAGGTGGAGAAGGCGCAGAGGCAGACCTGGTGGTACAAGTATTTCTAAATGCAGAAGTAGAGACTGGTACCCCTGGTGCCAGACTGGCATCTCAGCAGGCAGAACAGGCCCAGTCCAAAGTTAAGGCAAAAATTCTCACCAAATGCAAATGCAAGCTGGTACAAATAAAAAAGCTGGGCTAATGTAAATTGGCCAAGGATTTAACAAAGGTCAGCTCTGAGTTATACTGAGCCTTAATAGCAATGGAAGATATTCAACAGACCAAAGGACTGGATTAAGGTTTTTCCACTCCATGCCACTGCTTCTTAACAGAGCTGACTCACAACTGATTTTTATAGTTCTGTAACAAGTGACAATGATTAGACATATGAAAATAAGATTTGGTAAGATAAACACTTATTTGGTTCTTTTGGACCAAGTAAACAATAGGGTCAATATTTTCCGTCTCAGGTTTAAGTGTGATTTCTACTTGACAAGGATAAAAAGGAATCTACACTTTTTTGAAGCCATGCGTTGAATGCACTAGATTAGCAGTTAAAGAGCACAGCACAATGATTTAAAGGTTGACTGGGATTCCAAATTGTATTCCATGTTTTATTACATATTCTTAAAAGTAATTATAACTAAAACCTAACTGATGCCAGAGGAGGACCAGGAATATTTATAAAATGCTATAATTGAATTATCACCAAGAAACTAGTGTTGTGAGATGAGAAAAATCATTATGTGATTGCAGTGTGCTATTAAATGTGTGAAATCTAAACCTTTTTGGCGTTCAGAGCCTTTCATTTCAGCAACCTAGTAATTCACCTTTCAGCATTAGACACTGTTACTGAATGATGAAGACGGTAATGGATGTTGAAATGTACTGCAGTATGGTATCCAGGTTACTGCACAAAGGCGACTTCCAGACATTGGGACTCTATATGCTAACACTCTGCCATATCTTCCCAGAGCTTATTTAATAGTCTGGTGTTTAAACTATCACAGTGATTTATTCCAGTATTAAAAGTAACATTTCTTTGACAAAACACTACTGGTTTTAGCACTTTCTTTGACTCCTTGTCTCTGAGAATATTAGTGACACAGGTATAAGGTCATATCTATGATCTTTTAACAAAAATACATCAATTTTTTTTATTTATCTCCATGGCAATTGACATATTTTCCGTCAGTATCTTCCCTTCTTCAAATTCCTTAAGTATTGACTATCTTCTCCCCTATTTCAATTTTTTTATGTTTCACTGCTCTTGCAAATTTCAGTTACCATCCCTCCCTACTATACATTTTTACTGGCTAGATGCATTATTCCTTTACATGCTTCCAACACTTCAAGCCTGGACTGTAGAATTTCCCACTGCTGCTTGATTTCAAAGAATATTCCAGACTGACCTTCCTTTGCTTACATACTATTCATACACTTTGGTAAAAATCTGCATTTTTCATTTGGTTTATTTTTTAATTTTCCCAAGAGTCCCTTGTAAGTTCAAAGTGTGCCACATTACTTAGCAACACAAAATTCAATACAAAATTGAAGAGACTACTATGCATCTTACACCGCAGAGACAGTGGAGATAAGAAGAAGCCTAACCTTTGGCAAGATCTGGACCTTTTTCAGCATCTTATTAGTCTCAATAAAATCAGCTATGGAAGGCTAAGTAAACTAGTGTTCAAACTGAAAAGGACTGCACTTGGTGAATAATCAACAGGGTTATTTCTGTTTTCAAAATATACTGTAACAGAGAAAAGAAACTAGCTTAAGGAAAGTAAAACTCAATTGTTACACACTTCATTCCCCTCTGCATTTGGAGACACATAATCTCTAATAAAATAGTCTAATTTTCCTGAAACACATACATGGTGAAACACAACAAAATTCTCTTCTGAAGTGCCCCTGCAACGTAGGCAATTTAACTCGTATTATTGACAGAGAGATGTACCCTTACACACTAAAACTAAAACTGATGGCAAAAGGACAATGTGGATTCCCAATACTCACCATAATCCATAACTGTGACAATCAGTGTGCTTTGGGAGAGTAACTCAGGAAAACATTGTTGTTCATTTAAGAACTCAGATAACTATAAAACAGGACACCAGTATCAGCTGATTTGATAAACTATCAGTTGTTGTTAGAGGCACTGCTGGCCATTGCACGCAGCTCAGAACCTGAAATCTGATTTCTCAGACGCTTCATGCCAACTCCAGTGTTTTCTCCTCGGAAGAACCAACCCCAGTCTGATCAGACTTTGCAGAAAGCTGCTTCAGCTCCCAACTCATGTCCCTACTTCAGTGTTTGCTATTTTGACAGTGAAAAAACCCAGCATCAGTTGGATATGGTTTCTCAACTTATGCTGAAGGGCTGATACAGTAATAAAACCGCTAAAAGCCCTGTTCCTCTGCATGTCAGATTAGACAAAAAAAGGGACTGGATAACAATGATTTTAATTTGAAATTTCACCTGAAACTTCCCAAGTGTGGCTTTGAACTCTGCCTATGCAAATTTCTCACACACGAAATGGAACTATTCCTTTTCAATTTGTCCTTCTCCATTTGGTCAATTTATTGAAATTTTATGTATTTCTATTTTGTGATTTTTTTTATTTATTTAATAGCTTAGGCTATTACAGTTCTCCTGTGTTTGCTATAGATTTTTCTTTTAAATTGCCAGTTTTCCTGCAATATGAAATTGCTTAAATTCATTTTAGTATGGTGCTGGGATCACTTTTTCCCCATTACTGCATATATTGTAAATAGGAAGAAAATGTTTTTTTACTGCAGGCAATGTGTAAAGTCTCTCTGTTTGCATTTTGAACATTAGCTCATTGTCAAATACCAGAATAAGAAAAAAAAAAGGGTCTTCTGAGGAAACCAGAGGTATATTAATATTGCACCAACCAAAAACAGGCATGAAATTACATCACTGTTCAACTGCTACGTGTTTCACTCAATAAAAACTTTCACCAAGTTCATCCAATAAATAAGCCATAACTGGACTGCAGCATGTAACAATTGAAAATTCTGATAATGGAAGATGCTATATGAAAACTGGTTTTCATTTTTTTGTAGCTGATACAATTTGGGTTTAAAAAAAGACAGTTGAAACTTTGTGTTTAGCTCCTGTATTTATCTGTTATCTGTAGATTGTTATGAGTAAGACAAGAGATAGCTTAAACACCAGTCTTCCCATTCTTCTTTTGCAGTACTAAGCAGAAGTGTTGCCCAAAGAAGTAGTCAGATACAAATGATGTACTATTTAGCATGACTGGGAGTATCAGGGGAGAAATGGGCAGAATTCAGGGGAAAACACTCACTCAGAGACTTAAGCTCGTGCTGACACCAGTCCAGGGTGCCTCACCGATCACGGCGAAGTCTCCTTGTAGAGTTGGGATCTTGAGGCAGGCAGCATCACACAGCTTTGACTCGGCATGTGCTTCAAGAGAAATCCACACAGCTGCCCCTGTCCTCTGCCCTTGTACAGCTTCTGCACCTCCAGGTTAGGCCCTTGCTGGAGGCTTTGTGGGGCCCAGACTAGGTCAGCACAGCTGCACTCTCACACCCAGGTGGGCTTGGTCAGTCTACCCTGCTAAGTATTCTGGTTGTTGTATTCAAATTATTGTATTTAAACTCTCTATCTTTCACTCTTTCCTGCCTCATCCCCCCCCTTGGCAAGATGTCACTTATTCTTCTTCATTCATACTAGGCTTTACAGGATTTGTTGAAGCCTTTGCCATGGCAGCAGAGGCATGAGAGTATCTTTGGTGCAGAACCTGTTGGAATATGCTCAATATGAGGGACTTGGTACACCGGTTGAACTTAAAAGTCAGAAAAATTGAACACATGTATAAGAAATGTAAATGCAGTTCAGAGAGGCAGGAAGCATCCCAGACAGACTGACACTTTCAGTGCAGTATGGTCCAACCACTCAGAATCATTTTAGAGAAAAAATAAAGTATTAATGCTTCTCTAAACTCCACACTGAGAGGAAGTGGATATGCAAGGAAGTACCCAAAGGAGAAGTTAAGAAAATGGGAAGTGCTAGCACTTGTTTGTGGCAAGAGGCAAAACAATTTTAGGAGTTTTATATCAATTATCTTTCCTCTTCCAGGTTATCTTGCAGATTTTTTTTATACTCACCAAAAGCTTGCTGTGTTCTCTTCCTGTTTCTAAAGCAGAAGATGTATGAAGAGGGGAAAACACAGCCACAGCCATGCTTTCAACATCCATGTTCCTGCTGGGCTCCCTGTGGATGGGACACTGATGCAGTCTGTCTCATCAGACACTGACTTTTCCCTTCATGGTGGATGGTCTTTAGGAATGACTATTAATTCCAAATCCTCTCCACCCTAGTCAATATAATCACTTCCTTTGTACACACGCTGTAAGTTTCTTCTCTCTCACAAGAGAAACATGACCCGTAGGAAATTCCTGCCTTTAGGAAGCGGAGTCTTCCTCACTGCTTTGTTCTGCTGGGCAGCTGCACCTTGGTGAGCTGCTGTGTAGCAGCCCTGGAAAGAGGACAGCTCTGGGATCCCGTAGTTAATTCCGCTTTGATGTTCACCAAGTATAGACTATTCGTTCCCCTGTAAACAAACAGAGATTCCAGGAAAAGCTTAGTTTTGTACGGCAACAAAGAGTCTGAAATAGATCAGAGTTTCATACATAATTTCCATAAAATCTGATTATGGATACAAGTGAATAAAGCTTATCTATGTCACCAAAAGCATCAAAAGCAAGTTAACAAATAGTGCAACAACAACAACAATGTAGTGAGGGAAGAGCGAGTCATATAGCACAGGCTAATCCACAGAACATACAGACACCAATCTGTACAGATATGTGTTAATATCAAAGACACCATTTGAGCAGGTTTTCTGGCTATTGAAGAACAAAGCAGACAATTCAGGTGTGTATAAATGCATCTATGCCATGCGTGCAGGTACATTGACTATACATATATACATTTTGCATATATAAAATCATAGAGTAATTATTTTATATATCAAAAACCACAACTATAGTTAAAAAAGGAAAAAAAAAAAAGTTAAGTAGAATTTCAAACTTCAGCTCTTCCAGGTTTTACATGAGTGATTATGGAAACTTGCCTCTAAATTAACTTGCCCATTTCAAATGTCAAAAGGAGTATAAATTATACAGCGGATATTCATAATATTTACATTCAGCCTTTCTAAAATGAAGCCAAATAAAGAAAACATCTTGATGTAATAACATAGATACAATCACCACCAGCCTGTACAAATATTGCAAACATCATGTTTTAGTCCTCTTTGCTGATTGAAATCCAAACAAATAAACAGTTATATTATCCATCAGACCACATTATTAAATAGTAATGTATGAACTGAAAGAAGCCAGACTCTATTCTTCATGGTAAAGGGGTAGTTTCCTTATTGAACATCACATAATGATGAGACAGAAGCAGTCACACATGTTAAAAAGATGCAGAGACAATGAGAAAACTGGCAGAAAGAAGACAAAATTGCCTTGACTTATGGCAGTTAGTGCCACGTTGAGCAAGATTGTCCATTTTAATTGGATTTTTGGCTAAAGTTTTAAATACTCTGGTATTTCAGGAGTGATTTATATCAGTTGCAGCACAAGAAAAGGCACTGCGTTATTTTAACTTGTGAATCTGATGGTTGAATGGCCATGTGTCCCTGAATTCTCTTGGAGAAGAATTCAATTTCTCTCGTGACTGGGAAATGTATTTGCTTTCAGAGAAGTTCTAGTGCAGTGGTGGAATGATTGACGTTAATTCATGAGGAAGCAGTGCAGTACATATACACTATTCCTATAAACACTATTAAGTGCTATGCTTGCCTTTAAAATGTATTAGTAATAACAAATATTTGTTTTACTGACAAGAAATGAACTTAACATTTTTTAATTAAAAATTGAATAAGGGTTTGTGGTTTTAAATAAATCATTGTCTACTGGGTATGACAAAGAGGAACTCTAGGAAAAAAACAAAGTATCTCACTTAATACAGAAAAATTAAAAGTAATTCATGCAGAAGTAGCGCAAATTCCATTTTCCATTATTACAAAAGTAAGAGTACAGAAGGGTTAGGGCACCACAGGACAATGCTTCCCTTGTTAAACTAGATTGGGCTCGCTGCCTCATTGTTGAACATTTTAAACTTCCTTGGGAATGTAACTACACTCTAAAGTTCCTCTGCCTTACTCTACCAGTCTACATCAAGCAGCTCAACTTCCTGAGTGTGGATATCACTATGTACTGCTATAAGCATCTGTAAGCAAGTAATTCAGATAAAAGATGGAAAATAAGTCACATCAGAATAAGGCACCTTTAAAGTGGATTGTGTGCATCCACATTAGAGTTTCTTTGGGTATAATTAATATAGTCTCAAAACAAAATAGATGCTACCTGAAAACTGTACTTTTATTCCCTGGTTCCTTTCATTTTGGAGGTCCTTGCTGTTCTCATACTTTTCCATTCCCTCTATCTATTTTCCCCACTCAGGGTTGCTTAACCTAAGAGCTCTTAAGTCTTGCTGGATGTTAACCCTTTATGTTCAGCTTGGTCAACCTCAAGGTACAATATCAGGAGACACCTAGGCCGTACAAGGCATATTGCTGTGGACAACCTGAACAACCTCATTTTCCATGCTCCAGCCTCGTGTTACCACAGCTCAGCCTGCCCATGGTAGTGAGTGATTGCTGAAATAAGAGTAACCCACCTCTGCTTCGAAGAAACAAATTGCAGCTCAGCTTAAATCATTACAGAGGGAGTGATACAGTCCACTGGCGGGGGTAACAGCTTTTTAAACTCTTTGAACTTTCTCTGTGTGCAAGAGCACATAAGACTATGTCTATAATTGGTTTGTTTTTCATCGGTCTACTCACCTGCCCTACCCTGTAACCATGAACTTGCACTTCATTTACTCTGCCTGGTCTTTTGCAAATTTCACAGCACACATTGTTAGATCAATTCCAGACACCATTCTCTCACTTGCCTCATAACTAACATACACCGTGTGTGTTGTGTACCTGGATCACGTATTTGGTTTTAGCTCTATCACTTATATAGAGATTTCCCTCCCTGTTCAAACACTTACTTCTGAACCACAAACATGCCATTTCCTATTTAAAACTGTTACCAGGGATTTCAGATTATTGTATGTCTGCCCAGAGGCTGTCCTAAATCTCCTTCAAATCTATACAAACAATATGTGTTTTCAGACCATGTCTTTATCTTCTGCTAGGCAACTAACAAAGTAAAAATACTTTATTCAGAGCGAGTTTATATTTTTGGAGCCCACATGAACACTATAACAAAGGAGGAGATAAGGGAGCTCCTAGATGCCAGTTTGTTTCCCCTGTTGGGGAAACAGTGTATTTGCTCCCCAGGAATATATTCAAACTTTCAAAGAATTTACTAAATTCATATGCAAATTCACTTGTCTTGCCTTCCTCTTCTGTTCAAATAATTCTCTTGGGGAGTTACCACTACCTGATGTTGCTCCCGTTTTGTCAGGTTGTCTCTTGCATCTCTCTTTCTTAGGAATGGCTGAAACTGAACATTTTCCTACTTCTCTTAATTGAAGAAAATGTTCTCAAATAAAAGGTTCTCTCCTTCTTTAGTCCGTTTTTACTTCAAATACATTTACATGTGGCACTTTTCCCCTCATTTCTTTTTTTAAAACAAGAAAAGAAAAAACAGAGTTCCAGCTTTTCAAATGGAGAGTAAAAAATTGCTTTAAAAAATTTTAAAACATTAGGTTAGCAAGGCTATCATACACAAAGGATCACTGCAGAACTTAAGTTCGTGAAATCTCCATAGCCAGATTTTTATGACAGTGCAAGGGAACACAGAGTGGATAAGGATGCAGAACTTAGAGGAAGTTTAATCCTGTCCATCTATGCTCTCCAAAGGCAAGCAGCCCTTGCGCTGGGATGGCAGAAACTATCGAGATCCATTTTGCACTCACATGTGGTGGGAACATGTGGGTTAGGAGTGTGGCCACCTCTTTCAGGTGGAACCTTTGATCATAAATGTGAGTGGGCAATGCAAAGTGTTCCACAGCCATTAAACAGAGCTTTTGATAACTAACTCTGCACATCAGCCAATATAACAAAGAACAAAATACTGATTCTAAAGTCTTCTAGAGAATGGAATAGATTCTGCTTCCTTACCAGGAAGGCTGTAATTGCATTTCTTTAAAGATTTTTCAGAGACCTTATAATAATTATTTCTTATATGTTGAACAATGAAAAAGATAAGAATCCTTTTATTGCTCTGTTTATTAATTGGTAATACAGTTTCCTCCTCCATGTTGCTCCAGATCTTCCCACACTTAATGTATTTTACCCAGAATTTACAGGTAGAAATGTAAAGATGAATTTAATTCACTATGAGCCAGTAAGTTGAACATAATTTCTGCTTGCTGTCGTTGGTGCCCTCACACAAGAGGTCATTTAAACTTGTTCTGAACTTTTAAGCTACTTTGGGTGGCACTATTTTTTCTTTTGAAACAATGCCAAAGCAGCTGCCCTATCTCCTAACAGACACTAGATGATCCTGGCTTTTTTCCCTAGGTATGATAGAAAAATATATAGGGGTTTAACGTCCATACATTCTACTGAAAAGCCGCAAATACCTGTTTGATACCTGAATTAATACAAGGAAAATAATTACTGAGAGAACATTGAGGAAGGAACATATTGATTTTGGTGAGGCTGCATGTGCACAGGGAAAAGCCCAGTTGTCATGCCAAGAATGCAGAAGAGAGGAGATGCCAAAACACCTGTCTGTCCACGGTGCTTCTTGCCTGTCCTCATTTTACCTTCTGACAAACTTTAACTACATCATCTCCTGTTGTTTTTTCACCTGCCTTATTCAGTGCATAGGTGGCTGAACACGGTAAGGTACTCTGAGATTTATCTTCACAACTCTCACGTGAAACATTATCATTCCTACTATTCCAACTGAAAAACGGAAGCCTAGAAAAGTAGATGGCTTGCCCAGTGAAAAACCTGAAGTTAATGACAAGCAGGGGAATTGAGCTTCCTTAGGATAAAGTACCCAATAGCGTTAGGTACACAGATTTTTAAAGCCTCGTATTACAACTGCTTTACTTCTTGTTTTTCCGTTCAACTCACTATTTCAGTAACACAAATTTAAACGTTGTAATAAATATTATGACTTTGAAAAAAAATATTAGACCAGTATTTCCTTTTTTTGTAGAAAATAAATGCTAAAACAAGTCTATCTTTTAATATAGCTTTTGTAGTTATTTAACTGTTTACTGATACTTTCTTTTTGAAAAGACAATTTCTCCAAACTTTTTTGATCATGTAAGCCTATCAGTAGAAAATTTTTAAGCATGCATCCCTTATATATATTTATAAAGACTTCTTTATAAACCTTATATAGGTATTATTGTACTAATATATTAAGTATGTTAGAAACCATGAACAAAAATAGAAATAAAAATGAATGAGATAAGGACAAAATAAAAACTACTTTACAAAAAAAATTATAATAAAATATGGTTAAAAATATTTTCTTCCCACTTCCCAGTGGATTGTCTTGCACAGCCCCTGAGGTGCATGCACACCGCTTTGGAGATCGCTGCTCTAAGCAGCCATTTCAGTCTGTGCTTGAATATCAGCACAGAAGCAGATTTACACAGGGCTATGGAAGTGGTCAAATCTACTTGTTATTTAGGTTTTCTTTTCCTGCCTTTGCACCCAAACAATTTTCAAAAGGGCTCACTAGAATGCTAATGGCTGCCTATGGGGAAAAAAAAAAAGGCAGTAGGTGCAGAGCAAGCATCTGTACAACTAATTGCAGTTTTTAGGCTGGATATCAGAGTGTGCAGAAAGAATCAGTTCTGGTATGATCAAGTCTGTCTTGTCAGGAAGGCCACGGATGGTTTGGTTGTAGCATACTACTGATTCACAATCTTAGAAGTCAGTCCTTTGAGAGGCAACAGAGAGGGAAGAAATAAAAGCTCAGATACATGAGAACAAAACAGGGAAAGAACAGTTATGTCTAAAAGAAAGAAACAGAAGCTTTTAATTTAATGCTTATGGGTTGTTTTGGCTTTTTTTTTTCTATCTAGACAGGCAACAGTGCCTAACAAATATTAAAAGCAAGAATACAGGAGAGTGAAACCAGGGTGTTCTGAGAGGTATTTATATTCTCCAAGCAGCCAAAGGAGCAAGCTGTGCTCCTGGGAACTGAAGAGGGGATGGGATGGATACTCTACCAGCTGTAAAGCATGCCCAGCAGAGTCCGGGATCTACAGAGTTCATCTCCTGCTGATTACACATTGAAAATCTAATTCCTTGTTAAGACAGACACAGGTGACATTTGCTCTAACCTCTACTGTGAGAGATAGAAGTGCTCTTTGAGCATCTAGAGAGTAAGTCAAGGCCAAGTTCTGAGCTACACTGCATACTTTCTGTGCCAGACATCAGGATACAAATGATGTCTGAGATGAGCATGGAGCTGACGCAGCCATTGCTATCATTCCCTTACATAATGAGTTGATATGCAATTTAATATTGCAATGTAGTACTCACTGAGCTCCTCACAATGAAGAAGCAGAGAGAAGAGAAGAGAATGAAGAGGACAGTCCTTTTACAATCTCCAGTTCAGCTTTTGCTGTAACTTGAAGCTTTTGCTGGAACCCCAGCTGAGTCTGAAAACATGGAGCGATACAAAAAATAAAACTACCAATATGCTATACAGTTTTTTATGCAATAAAAACTGTGTAGTGCAATAAAAAATAAAAAGCTAAGGGTTAGGGAAATATCTTAAGTTTCTCTCTTGAAGGATGTATCTTCAAGGAGTTCTTAATTAGTCAGGGTCTAAATGCTAAAATAACCAGTACAAGATGCTTGATTTGTATAGTTTGTGTTTTTTTTAAATATATTGATTTAATTAGACACTATTGAACCATATTTAGAAGATAAGTGAAAGCCTCTAAAGAATTATTTATTGATACCATATGGCAGATCTTAAAAGTGATGTTCAAATTATGTATAATGAGCCACATAAAAAATGAGGATGCACCATAAAAAGGACTCCCAAACAAAAATGATGTTATTGGTGAAGGATTTAAGTTTTAATAGGGGATTTTAGAACCTCTTTCAGAGAGGAGGTGCTTTACAGTTAACTGAAAATGTTAGTGTTGGTATTACATGGCATAGCTTCAAAAAGGAAATTTTTGTGATGGATTAAAAACCAACAGTAAGAATAGACAGAGAAGATGAGTTAGGGAGACATGAGAATCTGAAAAGCAGCAAGTCAGAAAAACATGCTGCTCACGTTTTCACTACAGTAAATGCATCTCTCACTTTAAAAGTATCTGCTCAGACATCAGCCTGCACTTACCTATTTTGATACATAATACCTAACTACAATTTTCATGAAGTAAACTCTATATCCAGTCTACGTCTAGTGATTCCTATACCACCACTGAGTTGTTCCTCTGCTGTGAATTTGATTTCATTTTGCTTATGTTTTTGCTTATGGAAGAATTTTTCTTATGTGTTTCTCACAAAATATTAATAGCCCAAAATATCTACAGAAAGAATAGAATCAAAATTATGTATTACATTAAAAAAAAAAATCTAAATGCAAGGGCTCAAAAGTAGAAAAACGAAAATTATGGCTTCAGCCTGAGGTCCCTGTGCTGATGGTGATATCTCACTGGATGACATTCTGTTCTTCCTGAACCATTCTGAGAAGTCCAGGGGAAATATTTTTTCCTCAGCTAATTTTTCCACAGAACCTGTACCTGTTTAAGTAGCTCATTCTTCACCTGTCTACCTTTGACACAAGCAATTTCCTCCTTGCTGCCTGGGTACCAGCTGGAAAAGCACTGACAGTCCAGGCCACAGACTGCCTAATCTGAGTGCATAATTTTTATGATATAGGAGCTGCTGTAGCAGAACTCGTTAAAGAATTTCTGTCCCTACACCTCTGGCTGGCTGGAGGGAGCATAATGCCTCCTCACTTTGGCTAACAAGTATCACAGCAGTTGTGGCATCACACTGTGGATGGCAAAACTGAACTCATCGGTGTTCAAAACCAAAAGATGAGGCAGCGTTTTCGATCCTCATCAGCTCACTGAGGAGGCAGCAGCAGAGGAACGGGAATGAAGGGCAGCAGCTGCTGGAGGGGCTGGAACATGTTAAACTGGCATTGCTCCATCTGTTTGCTGAACTCTGTATTAATTTTTAATGGCAAGTGATAAGGCAATTCCTGACAAACAAGCTCAATTACAGGCAAAGCTCCACTTGGCCCTCCCAGTCTTGGGCTGACAATGGTCACTCTGGAGGAGTGGTGGATGTGGACAGTCCGTTTTCCACACAAAAGCTGGGGTGGACTGGAGCAGGTGGGCTCTGATGAATTGAGCTACTACTCTCTTTATTGACCGTGTAGCTACTTTTAGGTGAAATTTCATCCAAAAAAAAGCTACCCCCATCTCTGACACAAAGTCCATTCTTGCCCGTTCCCTGCACCAAACAAACCCCTCCAAAGCAGGGTGTGTTCGAGCTCCCCATGAACAAAAGCGATACACGTTTTTAACAAGTTACCATGGCCCTCTTCCTTTCCCCAGTCTCATGAACAACTAAACCAGGTTAGCTAAAAATGCCTAGAACAATTCTTAGTGCATGGGCATTTTCAATCTGCAGCAGAATTACAATGAAGTAGAAACAGGATTTTAAAAGAGAAAATGTCAAGCAAATTTTACTAAAGCCAAAGTTATTTGGTTCATTTGCAATATGAAAACATTTAATATGAAATAGTAAAAACAAACAAACAAAATTGAGTGAAAAATATTAAAAATCACCAAAGAAGCAGGGCTGAGATTGCAAATGAGGAAGTGAGAGGTTCCAAGGCAGGACACGGTGAGAGGTAACTAAGGTGACCTGGCCTGCGGTGCAATACGATGATGGTGCAATAACCCTGCCTAGTACTGGATCATAAAATGTCTTGCAAAACTTGCTGAGTTAAAAATCTCTGTATTTGGATCTACTTAGAAGATAGGCCTAGGAAGGTTAATCAAATCAAGTCATGCTAAAAAAAATGCTATGAAAGGCAGAGTTGCTGGTGCTTCAGCTGTCCCATTTGCCTGACATTTCTCACATTTCTGAAAACACCTAGAGCCCTTGTCCTCTAGGACAGCAGAGATAAAAATTGGCAGGAAAATGGCTTGTACACCAGGCATGTACCTTTTGCTGATCCTGTGAAAGTGTCCACAAATTTGGATAACTTTAGATCTTTCAGAAATAAAATAAAATTAAAGACAGTTTGTCCATTGTCAGAATATATTTTTTATTGTGCTGTATTAGATAAAGTCTAAAAGAATTGCATCATTAGTGGGGATGCTTGACTCATCAATATTCTCAGGTCTGGTCAGGATATAATCAGTATACATGGATCTCCTTCACAAACAACCCAGTGTACAAACAGAGGCTGTACTAGATCCTTAACCTAAGGCTGATTTCAAAAGTAGAGTTGAGCGCATGCACTCAGGTTTTAATTCAAATTCAGAGAGTATCATGGGTGGATCAGCAGTGGGAAATAGCCTGGAACAAAGATTACAGAGAGAATAAGACTTACGGGGCAGGGAGGCTAAGACTGGGAGTCAAAGAGGAGAGAAGGATTGAATTCCTTGGATTTAGTTGGCAGAGGAGAAAATACAGAAAGTAGGACAAGTGGCTGTGGTTGGGAATCAGATCAGCACAGCACAGACTGGGTCATAGGACCTGTGTGAGAGGGGAAGAGATAAATACTTCAAAAAATGACAACAGTGTGAAGGAAGTACTTTGATGGAGAAAATTGTGCAGGAGGAGTGACAGAAGGGCTGAGGAAAGAAGAGCAAAACTAAGATATGAGAACAAAAGGAGATAAATTGTATAAGATGGATGGGATGAGAATTCAGGCAGGAGACTTGGACAGGAATGCTGCAATCCAGAAGGTCCACGTGGAAAGAAAGCAAAGGTTAGTATGATAGATAAGGATCTGACTGAAGAGATGGGAGAAAAATAGACTGTCCCACCGTATCATACAAATATATTTCATAAATAACCTGTACAAGGTGGAAAGATTAAGATACATAGGAAACCTTAATTAATTCTGGCATTTCCTGACTTCTGAATAAGTGACTTTATCATTTAAAAAGCCATCTTTTAACAGAGTTACCAGGTGTGCTTGTAAGGGTAACAGTATTAAGTAAAAACAACAAAAAAGATTAACCAGTTTGTGTGCTTCAGCCCTTCCCACCTACTTTTAATCTCATGCTGCTGCTTTTTATGTGCCATTTTTACTAATAATTGTTCACTCCAACAGATATACTATGCAACATTTCTGTATATAGTAAATCAAATGACTGAATGGTTTTCTTTTGCTACAAGCTGAAACTCAAGTATGCTTTCCCTTGCCATAGTCCATCATAGACTTAAAAACATCTTAAATGAAAAATGGATTCCTTTCATGAACATACATTGCACGATGGGTTGCCAGCATAATAAATCATCTCTGTTTATATGCCTCACATATTTGTCAAAAATAACTTTTTTTTCGTTCTTCTTATTTTTCAGCTGTCAGTAGATTTGTAAGATGTCTTACTTAGAATCTTTTGGATCTTCTCCAATGATTTGGGATCCCTTAGGGTATCTGGTACAGATTGATTTATTATAATAAATACTATGCAGTTTATGCCTCTGAATAGCTCATGCTGTAGCAATGTGTTGGCTCCAGCAAATGATTAATCACAAAATGGGTTCTACTGTACACTTATTGCCTACATACAAGCAGCTATTGGAATGATATAGCATTATGAGTTCTTATGGCTAACCAGGGGCAAAAAGCATCCTTCTTCTCTATTTCTATAGCTACCCCAACAGAGAACACCGAATGCTGAGAGCAAACTGCAAAAATTGCAAAAATCTAAAGATGAACTAGAAGGCAGAGAACAGGGCACTGAGTAGACAAACTTTTTCAGTTTCAAATTACTAATAATTTTCACCCACTTTTAACACACTATTTCCCATTCCTCCATTCACTTTCCAAAAAGGTTTTTACCTGGAGCTTTTCCAATGATTCTTCCATTTGACAGACAATCCTTCTAATGTTATAAAATCAAGTGAAACTGTTTCTTACCATGGATATTTTTGCTGTATAAATGATTCCTTTAAAATATATATATACAAATTCTAATGAAATATTTCTTCCTATGTTATAGAGATAACAGAAACAAGTTAATTATCTGCAATACAGAAGTGTTGTACAAAAATGTAGCTATAAAGAAGTCACAAAATACCTACATTTCTTTTTCCAAAAAGTTACCTTTCCAATTGTATTGATTTAAACTGTAATGATTACTCTTTCATTGCAGAAAATATTTCAGAACTGAGTTTTCTGCACTGAGGTGTAAAGAAAAGGTATTTCAGATGTACCCTCAGGAACTACCTCAGCTCTTTTCAAAGTCTGGTTATTAGTATTCCAGTTTGTTGTTAGGTCCAACTGCCTAAGAAATGGGGAGAAAAAATTGTTCCTTTTATCCACAGCTGAGGTCTGTGTACCCAGTCTTATGGACTGAGAACAGGTCCCATGAGCCACATATCTGCAATAACCACAGACAGTCACTGCCCTGAAAAGTCCACAGTCCAAAGAGGTGAAGAGGAAAAGAAAGTGGACAAAGGTACCAGCAAAGGAAGAAGTGGGCCTAGCATAACTGACTGTGGTTTTATCACAGAGTTTTTTGAAGGATTGGGGTCTCTAGTCCACAAAATATGGCTATGCATATCACAGAAGCAAATGGCAGCATCTTCTTGCATAGGCACTACTAAAAACATCTCAATCTGCTAGGAGAGGTATTCAAAAAGTAAAGGCCTAGATAAATGCCATGTACTGATTTTCTGTGCAAATATAAGATACAGAGCCCTGATTTAGAAGAACAGGTCCACTGATTTATTTGGGATGACTTGTGCAGGACAGCAATAGGTAGTGCTGTGTCAGGTAGAACCTGGAGAACATTCCAATGATGATGGGGTTTGTTGGTGTGAAACGCTGGTTTGTCAATGCTTAACTTGGATTCTCAGGATCATCCCGATTCAATGTGTTTCCACACTCAACAAAGCTGGGGTAGAGAGAAAAACTTCCTAAGAGAGTCACTGAAGTGAGATGCCTGACGTTAAACAGCAAGAATATACCCCCGACATATAGCTCTATTTTTACAGTTACTAGAAATTTATTAATAAATGGCTGTTGCATTCTATGCAGAGTTATTGAAATGTGCAAATATTTTTCTTCTTGGCACATCAGACCTTTATTCTAAACCACTCCTGGTATAATGCTGGCAAATCTTTCTTCCAGGAATTTCATCTCAGTACAACTTCTTGATTTCTAGAAAATCAACTGTGACTTCTCTGCAGAAAACCTTATAAAAATTAATCAAGGGGGTACTCTGAAAACCACTGAGCTGCTGGTGGCATAGGGGAGTACATCTCTGTTTTTTCAGGGAACACAAGGAAAGTTTCAGGCTCAGTCTGATGTGCCAAGAAGAAAAATATTTGCACATTTCAATACTCTTCCCAGAATACAACCATCTATTAACAAGTTTTTAGTTTGTGAGTGTATGTACACATGCACACGCAGATCATATATATATGCGTATATGCATACACACAGATGCACACTGTCATTGAGTATGCATGTAGATAGATACACATACACAAGCTATGTGTAAAATATTAATTTTACCAGCAATAAAACTGTTCTCTGAACTAAAACTTGACATCTGTAGTTTTAAAATTAGAAATACGCCCCTCACTTCCCCCTTGAAAAATATTGATGAATCTGACTCTTTAAAGGCAGAGCTACAATGTTTGGGATACTTAGAATTTCCTTCAACATAAAAGGTTTCGGTCAATTATCTAAGTGGCTCCGATCAGTCTACAGGCTCTCACCAAAATGAAACAGATTATTAGTCTGAACCACTGCTAACAACCTAGAGCACGGGCTTAAAGGTAAGAGAAAGTAACTCAATACTAAGCAAGGAGGTAAAAAAAATGCTTTTTGCTCCATCTTTATATTAGGTCCACTATAACGAGTCTCACAAGGAACTAAACCGTACCAAACTTCCTTCTCCTCTCTCCTCCCATCCACCGTATGTTTTTAAAAGGCTGTGAAATTCCGAAGGTTCAGTTCTTTGAAGAGAATGAATGAATACTAAAGTTTGAATGTTAAACTCGGGTACCTTCCATTACTGTGCACGCTTGACAAATTGGTCCGCTTAGGCTCTAAACTGGAACTGTGTGAAACCTAATGTTATACTACATGTTAAAAATTAGTGCTGGGAACGCTGCCAAAAGCCATACACATGCTCCACTGGTACTTCTTTGAAGCTATTGTCTTCCTCTTCAGAACCTCACTGTCATTAATTTTGAGTAATTTATTCTATTATGACTGCAGTGAAAACTTCAAAAACATATGACTGAAGCTGTAAAGAGTTTGGAAGCACAGATGAGGTATGGGAGCTGCCTGAGTAACCTGGCAGGTGACTCTAGATTCTAGAGCAATGCTAACATGGACAGCCAGGTCTTGGCAAATCAGCACTGCCAAAATCCAGCTTTAAGGCTGCAATAAAGCGTTAGTACACGCAGTGTCCCTGGCACACAGTACCCTCCCGCACCTTTAGGGTGGACAGAAGCCTTCATTAAAGGGTGGATCCCAACAGACAAACCTTCTCTCCCCTCAGACCACCCACACTGCATGATTACTCAGAGATCTCCTACAGGAGGTACAGGCTGCTTGTCTGCCCACAACTCCCTCCGTTCCCTCCTGCCACACAATCACATGTATTTGATGGTGTGAGAAAGACCTCCACCCATA
The DNA here is from genome assembly GCF_000700745.2 of Antrostomus carolinensis. Classification (NCBI taxonomy): domain Eukaryota; kingdom Metazoa; phylum Chordata; class Aves; order Caprimulgiformes; family Caprimulgidae; genus Antrostomus; species Antrostomus carolinensis. The sequence continues at coordinate 48,994 of NW_010315712.1, forward strand.
AACACATGGTCTAAATGTGACCCAACTTCTGCACACTTCACAAAGTAGATTTGATGTTTAATTATGATTACTGACAAGGAGCTTCCTGCTTCTTAAAAAGTGCTTTTCCACAGTAGTTGTTGTAGGGATAAAATCATAGATACATAAAATAATGTGTCTAATTAAATTCAGTATTCTGCACCCGTAGCACAAAACTCTCTACTTAATATTTTTTTGCCAGGAGACACCATGAGTAAGTTCAGCAACTAAATCATAACACAGAAAACACATCCAAATCAGTATTAATTTATTGACAAGATACTGGATTCAAGGGAGCCTGAGAGCTCATTTTCTTTCTTCCTGCCATAAAATAACCATACATTTAACTTCCTGGAAATATTATGAATCCCAGACGAATTTCCCCAAGCAAGGGCTCTATTATAATGTCTTTAATGTATTGCATCAAGAAGTTTTAATACTTTTTACAACAGAGGATAAGTAAAACATATTTACCAAGTCAGTACTAAACCAACTTAAAGTAGATACATCTTCCACCTGCTAATTCTAAAGCAGTGAAAAGTAGATTTTCATTTGTTTTCTTATCGAGTACTGCATCAAAGTCTCAAAACGTAGTGAACTGAGGTAAAGAAAAACGTAATATCTAAATTTCATGCACAGTAAGTATGTGGACTTGCCTGTCCAGGAGGGCTCAGAACAGCATTTGAGTTGGTAACTACTTTCAACCATCCTACTGCAGGAGAAGCTATAGCAATCAGCAAGAGAAATATGTTCCCCTTAATATAACCTGCTCAGGTAAACAAATATTCTCAAATGACAGTGGTATCTGGCAGGTGTTTAGACAGAAAGTACCGGGAGGTGGGAGAGGGAGAGCACACTTTCCCTTCTCACATTGAAAATTCCAAATTACACTTGCAGTAACTTAGATGCTTGGGATCCTCTCAAAGAACTCACTTCTGAAGTCTGACTGAAGGGTGTTGCAGTGCTGAGAAGAGGACTGTCTAAATAACTTCTCAACTCTGGCTCTAAGTAACTTCAGCACTTTTCAAATTATTTTTCTTTAATTTGAAAAGTGACATCTAAAATATTCCACAAACAGCAGAGTAGCAGAGGTATGTGGTACTTAATTTCAGAGACAAAGCAGAGGATGCTAAGGGAAGTGACAACTCTTGTCACAACCCGTGCTCTTGTTTTTATTCCTGTGTCAATTTAAACACAAACACTTAAGTTTTTCAAAGCTAAATAAGCAGCTTAGCTGTCTTACTCTCCTTAGTTCTCAGTGGCACAGTATGTCTAGATATCCCACCCAGCTTTGAAAAACCTCACGCACTGTAATTTCAGTTCTGACAGTGACTTTACTCTGCATCCATAATTTTAAAATGCAATCAGAATATGATCCTTCTACCAAAAACAAAATTTTTGTCTACACAATATTGTACCCTGGCGTAAAAATATCTGATATTTTATGACAGAATAACCTGATATTTTATATACTCATATTTTTCATAGTTCCCATGATTTGGAAGTTTCTTCCATGAGGCTGCAGGCAAAACAATTAATCAGTACCAAATGAATGATAGGTTCATACCTGTCAGTATTCCAATGGCTTTAAAAAAAGAGGAAATTCTTTAAGTGCCTGTTTGATTTATTTGTTCCTCATGGTCATATGCAGTTACAACAATTGTTGATCATTTTCATCATTCTTATTATTGCACACAGAATATGTGAACATGCTCCCATTGAGGGAAAAGGGGGTCTGCCACTTATTTCAATCAAATCATGTTCAGGCTCTGCCACTTATTTCAATCAAATCATGTTCAGGCATAAACCTAGGAGCCAGATTTAATATTGAATATATGTATTGACACTTCAGACTCATCATCATTTTATAGTGAACAACGCCACTACTAATCATCGCTTGTGCGTCTGAAGGAGCTTGTTTAAGCCTGGCTTTAACAACAGGAACAAAGTTGCGTGCTAGCAGGACTAGTTCTAACAGTTTTGCCAAAAACTTCTGTCACCATGATTTTGAATATCATATATCCCAACCTTCAAGCTGGGCATCATTCTGTCGTGATTCTACCTGCAGCTTTTCCTTAGAGGCAGCGTACCAAAAATGCCAAAATTGCAATTTCATGGTCAGAAAAAATACCACTGTGATGAGCTGCAACACAATCCTAAAATCATTCAGGACATTTCAAACTGCAGCACACCACTCTGCCCACATAAACACACACACACACAAATATGGACAGTTCCAATTTGGGGACAGTTGCCCAGATTCAGTGTGGTGTGGATAAACTGATCCACCCCGGGAATAAGATGTTAACTGTGTGAATGCCAGCCAGTCTGAGCACACAGTGCTGAAGGAAGTGAGAGCTCTCGGGCTCTCTTTTCTCAGTAGCACAGACAAACCTGTATAGACTGTCTAATCTACCTTGGGTTCAGAAGGTGCAAGTCTTAACTTCTTCAGCAAAATCAAGATTCCACAATCAACTACAAACTAACAAGCAAAAGAGATTCCACACATCCAGATGTACAACTGAAATATATTGCACAACGAAAGAAAGCAACAGATCTAAAAATGCGTTATAATTTAGGTGGAAGGGAGTGTTTTTTAAAAATCTATTTTAAGGAAAAAATATTTTGGACCAAAAAAAAAAAAAGAAGGTATTAACTTCTTTCACAGATTCCATTCATGGTAGTACTTCTTTCTTGAAATTTATCATAATTGAACAAAGTATTAGACATGGCACAAAGTATTATATATTATATCATGGTATACATGGTAAAGAAAGCGTTTTATTTGAGCAGTTTTAGGTTTTTATATCAAATGAAACCTTAAAAGACACTGATTGCCACCTATTATTTCCTTCTTTAATTTAGTGTCTTTCTGCTTGTTCCATATGGAGTTACTGAATACACACAGTCTAGAAAAAATGAAACTTACATTGTCTTTCTCTGGAATTTTAATAACTAATTGAATGTTTCTGGATGATGTAATGTATAGATCATACTGCACATTCCGACCCAGCAGAATCTGGAGGCGATGCACAACCGTCAGTAGCGAAGTACTTCGATCAAGGGATTTAGGTAAAGCAGCACCGTGCTGTGCAAGTCTAAGATGAGAAGATGAGTCCCTTGCATGATTCATCTCACGGTTGGCTTATGTTTATTGTATTGACACAGTGAAATATTATCACTGTATAGTGACTTCGAGTTGGCGGTTATGGAAGAAAGCAGGTTTTACAGGGAAATGTTGGCTTGGAGCCCATATTTGTGATTAATAGGCATCATATTTTGGGGGACCTAAACAAATACAGAGGAGTATAGTCAAACTCTGAAAGAGCTGTGGCTTTATATAAATTGTGTTACACTCCTGCCCTCTGTTCCAGTGTTTATCTTCCATAAAAATCTACTCTTCTGCTGGGTAAGATTTATTACTATGTATCACCTATTCAGAACTCATTGAATCAGGGTGCTTTTATTACAGACAAAGGGGTGATTTCTTTATTCTGCACATAAACAAGCACTGTGATCAGCAAAGCACTGCATTCTGCACCATCTCTTACTCTAGCAGGATTTCTGCAGAATCTCTATTTTTAAATTGTAACCAAAACTTCTAGAGTCAAATAAGCTTCTCACTAACCAAAAGGAGAGTTTCACACGCATAAAGAATGAATTTTATCACTGCTCAAGAACCTCAATAGAAAAATACGGAGAGCGGCACAGAGGTGGCTGGGTAATGTGGTAGAGCACACCCTTTACCCGATACCAAGCTGTCCTTCGTGGAAGAAGCAGCAGGCAATAGCCCCTGTTGGCCAAGTCAGGAAAAATTAATGACTGATCACCTGGATCTACAGCCTAATCCATGTAATATTGCTGCCGGTGAATGGATGGAGCAGCAGCAGAACTGAGACTCTGACTTGACAGTCACAACGCTGCAGAGGGTCGACCAGCAATTCACATTTTGGGTGGCACACACTTGCCTCGAACTGTTGTGAAAGATTCATAGAAGTAATATGACCTGAAGCATAAGATCATAAAATAATGTTTGACGGCCAGCATTTAATTTGCCTTTTTTCCAAGTTTTCTGGAAGAAGAATTACACTAGGAAATTGTAGTCATTAGCATGGCAGTCTTATATTTCATAGACGTTTGGACTTTTCTGCTCTATAATTGCCATTCTAGTCAGCAAGGGAGGGACATACTTCATAGATTTTATATTGTTACCAGGAGGAAATCAGCTGCTGATGAGTAAAAAGGAGAAAGGAAATAAAAATGGGAGGAAAATCAAGGTTTTTGTTTTTAAAAAGTTGAAGGGAGAAGAGCTGGAGAGAAAACTTCCATTTGCTGCCTTATGGGTCAGGCAATGAACTGCCTTTCTAGGAATGAACTTTGGATCTCATCCATGTTAGAGAAAATCCAATATTGATAGTAATTAACCTAATCTAGGTCTTGACTGATGTGCCTAAGAAATTGGCACTAAGGATATATTTTAAAGAAGTTAAAACTCATTAATATTCTTTCTTACCAGAATCTTTTTACCTTGCCAAATACTAACTCCAGACATATCTACAAAAAACCCATTTGAAACACACAAAGCCTTCCAGATAGAGATGTTCTTGGAATAATTTTTGTGTGATTTAATTCTTATTGAAAACTGAAGTATATGTTATTTAGAAATTAATCAAAGAGGAAAGCTGACAGAGTCCTGTTCCGTTCAGTGGATCAGTTCCTACTGACCAGCATCATTTACCATGAGGCTCTGCCAAACCCTAGCAATCAGCCCACACTGGTTCAAGCAAAATCTTCCAATAGGTTCCCATTATTCTCCTTCCCAAGCCACACATAAACTCAGTGACCAGCAACGTTCAGCACATCTAATCCTTATAGTCCATCTGGTAAAGAGAGCATCTGATCATTCTCACCACGTATCTTTCTCTGACACAGCAGAAGTAACCATTCTGGTTCCTTAAACAAGTCCCCAAACTCTACTGAGAATTCATCTTTACAGCAACAATCAGTAACAGATATTGCTGTTCCACCCATCTTGTGCTAAAAGCCTTTTCATTTTGTGCAGGGTCTTCTTCTTAGAATACTCATAGCATTCACTGTTCGTGTCGTGTCACAGATCAGAGAGATTTTTGTTTTCTTTTGTTTCTTAAAGCCACGTTTATATATACAATCAGGATGTCAAGTGTACACCACCAAGCTTTTGTCAAATGCTTTAGAGGGTGCGTCAGGAGGTAACAGTCTTAACCCAGGGTCATATTCACTCTGTAAATTATACCTCTCTTAAAAAAAAGAAGTCTCTGTAGCACAGAGAACATTTACTGAGTTCCTTTCAGCAATTTCAAAATCGTATAGGAACTACCTTTCAAAATAAACCTCATTATTTTACGCTTGTGAACAAAGACTGTTGCTCTATGTAGACAGAGAGCAATATTTTCCAAATGGACTAATGTCGAAGTAAAGCAAAACAGTGCCAGAATCCTCTTGATACATCAAGGAAAACCAAATAAAACAAAGAAGTTTGCATCAACACTCTTTAAATGTTTCCCCTTGCAGTTAAAGGAAAGATATTTTTCCTCCATATTTATTTACCTCTTTTTAGTCTATACATAAGGTAGAGGCATTTAGCTATTTCTCCCTGTAGTGACCAGTAAATACACCAGTACTGATTTTTTCTCCTATTTCCTCTGTGATTTCCAGAGAAGAAAGCCTGTCAGAGTCCCCTTGCAGCCTCTGGCTTAGGGCCAAAGGACTTACCCTGCAAGGATGAACAACAGAATAATGTTTCTTACATGTACATCTGTATTCTGTTAAGAACTTCTCCTGAACATCTTCAAAAATCTTCCTCCATTATCATTAAACTTGTTTTTTCATTAGGATCTAACCTTGACAAGGTTAGCTGCTTAACAGGTTTTTAAGCCAATGTCTGTTACCACTATAATTACAAGTTCTGTATTTTCACATTTGCTATTTATTTGAAGTTGAATCTGAATAAGTTTGCTATTCTGCCTCAGGATCTCAGGCAAAAATATTTAGGACCAGATTTTAAGAAGTCTGTAGATATCTACAATTAGCTTTGAAAATTTCATCATTCGTGTCTAGTTTGGAGCCTTAATATCTCCTCAAACCTTTAATCTCTGTGTCTAAGTGCCCTTTTATGAAATGGGGATGGTGTTGGCAATTTACTTCCTCCTTTACAAAATAAGTTGCTGTGAACATAAATTAAGACTGTGACCTGACCACTACTCGGATACCAGATATCTGTAAGATGCATAGAGCACAGCTAAATAAGATCAGCATGTACAACAAATATCGAGCTTATCCTGCCAGCTCTAATCACTCATTAGATAAAGTATCCAAAACTTGGCTCAGTCATCCCTGAAAGACTAGCACTTATTCTTCAGTTCAGTGTAAAAAATAAACAAAAAAACCTGCCCAAAACTTTTTGCACCTTCTAAAGATAAAAGTTTAAGGCTTCAAGCCTCATTTCTACTTAAAAATGGGCACCTGAGATTGCTCTTGCTGCACCTCTGCCACTGCACCTTTGTCCTCCACAGAAATAGTGAAAGGTGGGGGTGAGGAGGAAGAAAAGATCTTTGCACGTAGCAAGTACTTGCAGCAGGGCACTCTATTCAGCAGCACATATGGCATATGCATTTTCACTGCTGGGCATGTTTTATTTACAGCTGTGATTTCTTTTCCTCTCTCTTTCCGTTTTGAGTTCAAAGGAATTTCATTTTCTTCTGGGCTCTATTCTTAGCCAAGAAGAAGATTTTTGTAATGGAGAAGTGAAGGTAGTGGAATGGAATCACCCAATTTTGACAGCACATTCAGGACTGCTTAAGCTTCTGTAACTTAAGTAGGTACATCTGGTGGCCTTAATAGCTTTTTCCTCCACTGAATTAAAACAGCTTGTTGTCCTCTTGAATGTGTGAAACCTGAAGACAAAAAGGTGAGGTGAAGGTGTGATATTAAAGTTGTGCACTTTATGTCAGAGTTAATTTTCTATAATTATTTGAGCATTGGGAGACTTTATTTACTTCATTCTGGAATCTGTTTCTTTCCTCCTGATTTTTCCTCAAACAAGCCACTTCATCTCCTCAGCTCCTGCCATACTCTATCACTGTATTTATAACATGTTACCAGGGAAAAAGTATTATTCTATTTGATGGAAGGGGGGAGCCCCTGTACAGAAAAAGCAGTATGTCAGGTCCTTTTTTTCCTGTTGAGCACAAGTTATAACTAAACCTGTACAAAACACTGATTTTTCATTTCACTGCCTGAATGGACCACACAGAAAAAAATCAAAACCCAGAAATATTTTCAAGTCAAACAAAAGACTTGCTTAGATTTGTAGAGCTTTTACTCCTCAATAAATAAATTGAGTCAGACTTAATCATAGAAATATTTAGGCTGCTGAAAAGAGAAGTTGTGCAAAAGGAACGTGCCTGAAAAACAAAGATCACTATCCTCTGAATACAGGCTAGTTTCAAACAAACAAAAACCCAGCTAGGGAGTGTATTTGGAGAGGGTAAGTAAACTTCTGTGACTTTAAAGTGTTCAAACTTTTAGTTGAAACACCATGTTGAGTGCTGTTATCATATACTTCCACTCCAGAGCACAGCAAACTTTGGGTGCCAAAAAGAAAAATGTCCTATTTAATGAGGAGCTGTTGCACTCAGCTTATTTGACTGATTGTCCCTTCTTGCTTATATGCCAGGGCAGCTTTAAAACCAGAGTGACTGCCACAAATGACTTTCAAATCAAGGACATTTGCATTTTGGGCAGAATCAATTAGTTCATATTCACCACATAATTTTGTGTCTTCCATCTGGAAATGGAAGGCATCACTGACAAAAAGTAATTTAAAATGGAATATAAAAGTTATAGACTTTAAAGGGTTTCTTTTGGTTTTGCTTTTAAAGACTGACACGGTTTATATTTTATTCTAAGTGGGAATTACAAAGGAAAAATTGCAACATAAAGCATCCCATCATTCAAAATGGAACCTCAACAAATGGTGAAGGCAAACTTTACTTACTTTCCAGGATTATGAGGCACTATTTTTCACAGCAATTGCCATTTTTTTTTTGTCATACTAGTTGCACTGTGATGCTGCCTTTTTTTTTTCCCTATGGGCTTAAGCAATAAAATATTTGCCCGATTCTACGTAAAAAAGGAAAAAGGCACAATAACTAATTCAGTACACTGTTTCCAAATGCCAATTGTATTTTTACTGTCACATTCAAAGACTTTTAAAAAATGATAGTATCCATACTAGAATAAAATCAAAACAAAACAGTTCCCGTTGCATGCCCATGGATCCTTCATATAATAGTCAATAAGAGGTGAAATGCAGAAAAATATCCAATAAAAGGCTGAACTCCTGGGTAAGAGGGTATTTCTATATGCATTATTTAAAGGAGCTTACTGTATTCTGGTGCAGAGTTTGTACAGAGGGCAAAACAAACCTGCACCCTTGCAGCAGCTACTACACAAGTGCACACGTCACAGGTGCTCAGATGTTACTTCTGGATGACCTTTGCCATCAGCAACAGCACATGGTACCTCAAATAAACCCATCCACACACTGGATATGTTACCAGAGTCTTACTCAGATACCACATGAGCTCAGTAGAATAAGAACACACAGGACAAATACTTCTGATGCACGAAGAAATGTTATGCCAGTACTCACCCACCTCCACATACACAGGTAAGTACAATGACATAATAGGTTCCAAGAATAAGCCTGTAATTTTATAGCTCCATTTAATGACTAAATGTACAAAGTGACTAAGAAATATTATATTAGTAGATGTAAGAGATGGAGTTAGTAGGAATTTAGAAATACTACCCTGTTAAATGCACGGGAGGTATTTGTCCTGTGACCAACTCTGCTAACCAGAGAGAGATGCTTTGTCATCAGAAGGATGGCACTTAAATCCCACCCTCTAAAACACTGACATTATTCCAATATCCTTTACAACATATGACTAGGACTGAGATCTGTGGAGAATCTTCTACTATATATACAAAGGCATTAAATCTACTATATCTTCCCATGTCAGAGGTAATATTTCCAGCTATGCTGCTTCATTTTCAGTTCTGTTTAAGATATTATTTCTTTTGTTCCTACCCTAGGTGAATCCCCTTTTCCAACTAGTTAATGCACCACTTACAACGACCTTCTTGTTGTGGATCTCTGGTGTATCCAGTATCCTCTGATAAACCCACCAAGAGGATAGTAGAAATGGAAAAGTAGCAGCTCTTTGATAAGTCCATTAGAAGCAGAATTATGACCAAGGAATTCTGACAATCATGGCAGAACACAGCTCACCTTGCAACCAAATGTGCATTAACCTGCCTGTACTTGTTGATAATTCTCATATTAAAAAAAGGAGTGTATAAAAAATTCAAATTTAATGAGAAATTAACCTTTATAAAATTTCCATTCTAAAGGGGGCAGAATAAGTTCAAACCCCCACAAAATATAAAACTGTCAACCTGCACTCCCCTCCTTTCTCCAGACAGATCTTTTTAATTACCAGAATTGAGCAGTCATAAATTAATATATCAGTTTTCAGTAAAGTTAAATCTTCAGACAGTACTGCCACATCTTTTGTATTACTGAGTCATAAGGTGGTTTTGCTAGGGTTTTCTAAAGACCTACCTTTATATCTACAAGAGGGGAAAACTGAAAGAAAAATCTTTCCTGGATGACCTGATGATGCTGCAAATGGCTAAATGAAATTAGTTCTGTGTAAGAATAAGAATATTTTAAATTTACAAGAACCAGAGATCAGAAGACAGTTTTAAGATCATCATCATCATAGTAAAAAGGATAAAACATGGATTTACATTTGGAAAATCTATCTACGGTTTTGAAGTGCGGTGCTTTTTTTCCTCTTTATCTTGAGTTCATCAGGAACATCTCCTGAGAATGAAAGTACTGGAACTGAGACAGATAATGAGTAATGTTTATAACTTAAGACAGTGTAAATGGCATAGAGTTACTGTCTGTCAATATCTTTACTCCTGTCAGAATTGTTCTTACCTTTTAAAATTGCACTGCTTCAGAAAATATAAAGTAAGGCTTAAGGGCATTTTGGGTGTGTTCCTGCCTCCTCTATTGGGTGCTCTGAGTAGAAACTCAAGTTACTAAATCAGTGCTCAGAGCTGATGAAGTCTTTGGATCTGTGTTTAACTGCCTCGCAGTAATTAAGACTTTGATTCTAGAGTCACCCACTGCAGAAGTACTGAATTGCCTTCTGAGAGCCACAAGTTGCAGAGAAGGCTGAATATAAAAAAAAAAAAAATACCCTTTGCACTTGAGAACAGATCCTCTCCACAGCCAGAGAGTTGCCAGAGTTAACTGGCTGTGAAATGGGAAGTTGCAAGAGGGATAAGGGAGTTGGAATTGTTTAAACAGCATTTTGCTACCTCAGACATGGAGATCCTGTAATTTTTATTTCAGCTGTATGATATCCATGGATGATGGCACTGCTGCCCCTGGGCCCCATATCACAATGCTCTCAGAGCTGTTTCCACTGTCCTCCAAATTCTCAAATTGGAATAGGTTTTAAAATAGCACAAGGGCATATTGGTTTAATAAGTAGAGACAGGGAATACACATTTTAACTGTATGCACTGTAAGCAGTAGAGTCCAAGGAAGGGATACCCAGCACTTGACCAATGAGAATTATAGTCTTCCTACTTCTCCTGTGGATCAGCAACAGAGACACCACAGTAAAACGAAATTTGTGTCAGGCAGACAGATTTCTTCACAGTATGAAGACAGTGACATACTGTAGTCCCAAGTGACTCCATAGAATAGCAACTCCAAACCACGTTGAAGCAGATGTACATAGTAAAAATATCACCGTACCTATCAATCACATCACACCTCACAAGTATGATCAGCTGTGAACAGAAACACACAGTCGTCTTTTTTTCCTCCTGAAAAAAGCAATGTATCCGTTCACTAACCCAGCCCAAGTGTGATTTTACAGAAAAGGGTTGTACATGTAAAATATGGATGTACATTGAAAAATAAAGGGCAAATAGCTCTAACTGTGATCTATTTCCTACTTTATATTCACTTTTCAAAGATTAAAGCCCAAGCTAGGTTACACAGCTGCCTACTGTCCTTTTGAGTGTGCAGCAACAAAAGGTTTCACTTATGCAATTAGTGATGGAACTAGATGGAGAAGTGGATGGAGGAAGCTCCAGTTGCATGGAAGCTCTAATTCACAATAGGAGAGAAAAACAATCCATTCTCTTTAAATCTGAGTAAAGGTTGTTTATTTAAGAGGACTTATATGATTCAAAATGTCCCTTTTAAGGAGTTGTATCACTTAAATTAAATGGATATAAACATTACTAAGTGTTATTTATAGCTGCTTGTCTTTCCAGCTCAGTTCGTTCTATGGAAGCATTTCTCACAACCTTTAGCCACTGCCTTAACACCCCTCATTGCAATTGGCAGAGCAATTTTTGGGTTGCTACTGTATAAGAGAGACAAGGCACTAGCCTGGAGCACTTTCTGACCTTTAACTGCCATATTAATATCTATAAATGGAATTGAAAGGCCATTTAGGCTGAATATAGCCCCAACAAAGTAATCTGAACAATTTTGATTATCTCATTTAAGCCACAGACCATATAATCCCCTTGAGAAAGGGGGCATGAGAAAGGGTTTGAAGATCAGTCCCATTAAGCTGGTTTTCCCAACTTTACTTTGGTAGTTCTAAAAAAAAGAGAACAATCCAAATTCCT
>NW_010315712.1:60805-73346 GCF_000700745.2 Antrostomus carolinensis
AACTAAATGTCGGATTCAAGTGATTTCTAAGTTTATGCTTGAGAATGCCAATGGTCAGTGACTGTGATAAATTAGATTATTCAGAACCATGAACCATTGAACCTAATTTTAAAACTTGTAGCACCAAAGTCTGTTACAGTAGCATTTCTCTTGTTGCACTGACATTTTGTTTTAAGAAGTTACATCTGGGCTATGTAGTAAAACTACCTCCTGCTCTGTAAGGATATGAAAGAACCTCAACAGAAAAAAAATAAATAAATTTTCTGAACTTTCTGAGCTGCCAAATGTTGTCTGAGTGCCCTCCCTCCCTTAATACAACCTGTGTTTAAATAGAGCAGCTTTATCCACAAGACACTGCCATAGCAACACTGGTGGCACTGGTTTTGCTACCTCAGAAGCACGAGTTATACTTGTGTCAGGTTCAAGTGCCTGATCTCTCAGAAGAAATAAAGATGGTCAGCTGCTTATCAGTAATTACAGACTATACTTGCCCCACCACGTGCCCTGTACTTAGCCATTTTCTTTATATGTATATATGGAGGAGAAAATAGTAAGTTTGTTGGGGTTTTTTTATTAACTGTAGTTTGTTCTGTACTACCCATAGCTTTTATTTTTATTTTGGCTCTCTAGGTGCACTTTATCCAGGCTCCTTGTACTTCTCAGCTAGATGGGATGGATTTTGGCCAAAGACTACCATGCTGAAACTCCAAGGAACCCTCTGAGAGAGGCTAGAGCACCTGAGATTGAGTTCCCCGCCTTGGCTCTCAGAGGGTTCACACACTAATTGAGCAGGTAGACATGCAAGCACAGCTCCCTGCAGATCTTAAGGTAACGGATTTGTGCCTCCAACTTTTCCATATGCTTTTGGAAAGTGTCCAGTGCATAGCACGATTTGTGGGTTGTGAGGTCTTAATAGCCTACACAGCTTCAGGCACTTGCTATTACAAAGATTTACTACTCCTAAAGAAGTCTGCAACGCTGCTGTCTTCAAGCCTACCTGCAGCAGTACACTTGCCCGTCTTCTGCTCCTATACTGCCATAAGCACTGGCGGAATGGGAGTCGGAGCAGACCATCCAGCTTTTCACAGGACTCTTTACTATACCCAAAATCCATATTCACTTTTACTGAATGGACTACTAAGACATAGATTTATTTTTCCTTTTGTCTGTGAACTACCATTCACTTCTTCCAGCATGTTGTCATTCTGCAGATTTGACAGAAATATCAGGCAGATTTTAACATGCAGAGCTGACTCCATTTACAACTACAGCTGCCTCAGATCACATCGTGTGATGTTCCCTCCAGCATTTTTAAAGCTGACATTTTTAAAGCTCCCTAGAATGTAAGAAGTGTAAGATTGGGTTCAAATAAAACAAGCCACCAAGGACATCACACAGTATCATCTAACATATCCACTACACCCTGTTCTGGCAAGTCATCAAAGAGCTCTGGATATGCACTTGTTTTACCCAAAGGTTATTTCCTTGGTGTTCAAACTTGGGGCAAGACAGCTGCGTTGTCTAAAGATTAGATCCAAAAGAATGGGAGCAGAAAGCAAGAAAACAGGCAGCAGCTGGGATGGAGAAAGGGCAGGAACCAATGCAGGCACAGAACCCAGCACAGGAGTCAGAGTAGAAAGGTGGAATAAGCATTAATATTAGAGCAGAAGTATGAACTCAGTCAGGAATAAGAACTACTGTGGTTAGCCAGGTGGGGAACAGGGAAGACTTGCTCAGGGTAAAAGGTTGAAAGTCAGATATAAATGGGGGAAAAAAAAAATCAAACCAAAATCACGAGCATGAACCACAGCTAAGTTTTTAACAGCAGCGTGCTGCAGTCCAGACTCTGGGTAAATACTCTCAGGAGTTTCCTCCAAATCCCTTGTCAGTGTCTGTCCAGTGTGATTGCCTTAGTAACCATCCTGCTGTGAGTTCAATTGCAGTTCATACCATAGGAGATTTAACTTTAGAAAAATCCAGTGCTTTTACACTCTTGAAGAAGAAATAAAATAATTAAAAAAGCATGTTTCTGTGTGTCCTTGAAAGCACATTATATCAAGAACTTAAACTGATCTCAAATAGCTTGAAGGAATTCCTGTGTCTCATTACCACATGTAGGGCTTTTTTAGTAAATGAGTTTCTTGTGCTGGCTTCATCGTAGATTCATCTTTAGCAGCACTGTAATTTTAAGAAGCACAAAAGGAATTATGTATGTTGTACAATAAAATAATTCCTAGTTCTTAATGACAGTGTGATTAACTCAGCTAGAGGAGGTGTTACAAGATGCCAGAGTTATTTTAAAGTGTAGATCACCAAGTTACAGGTCCAAGGTTAGAGCAGGTTCAAGGTTGAATAGGCAATGAAATTGAAACTAAACTGAGACTGTGATGAGCCTGGCAGCGTGTAGCCCCATTTTAGCAGTGCAGAACCACCTCACTCACAAGGGTTTGGACTGCAGTTGGAGAGCTGGCTAACAGAATTGGAGTTAGAGAGTGAGAGTGGAACATCTCCGGACAGACTAAGAGTGATGCAGGCAAGACTTCCAGTAATTGGGTCTTTCCAGAGCACATGGATTGTTTCCATGTCTGAAGCTACTTGCATAATCACACCCACACTGAATTTTCAATCACAGGAAATCCTTTTGCAGTCATCAGATTTTATCTATGAGTCTATCTCACTGCTAATGAGGCCAGCAGGACAGGAGTGAAAGCTTTTATTCTGAATAGTACCTTGAAATCATGTATGGTGATCAGTAAAGGACTGATTCAGCTCCTAAATCTATGATGAATCTCACAGAAACATCAGCCAAAGGGTAGAAGTTAAAGTTTATATGGGATGTTGAATCTGTGTCTTTCTCTTAAGATGGTAACTTAACAACTTTATAAGCAGATGTTCTCTTCACTAGAGGTTTCAACACTTCTGATGTTTACATTGACACAAGTCAATTTTTTTATTTTAACTTTCACAAGTGTTTACAAAATGGGAATTTTATTTCTAAACTAGAAAATACACTTCATAACTGGATACATAGTTTTAAAAGAAAGAATACTCATACAAAATCAAACGGTTTTCATACTAGAAAGACTTCTTCCCTGACACAACCTTAAGATTTCATCTTGCTGTCCCTAGATTAAAATCCCCTGGATGATCAATGTACATAATTACTATGGCTGTGTTTTAGACAGTAATCAGAACAGTTTGCAGCAAATCAAGAAATTTCTTTCGCTTTCCAGTCTTATTAATATCAACTGAGAAGTGAGTCAACAATAAATTCAAGTGTGAAAAATATGCTGAATTTACCATTTGCTTTACCTACTCTCATTTCTAAAGTCAATAGATTTACACTAGAGATTAATTTGGGCAACCTCATGTTTCAGAAATCACTTTGATGAATGAAAAGGAAATTAAATGTAATTAATTTCTTTTTCCAGACATCTTGGTGGGACTTTCCTTTTCTAAAAATAAATGTAGGTAACTTTATGCATCTAATTAAATTGTTTTTTCATGGTGCAAAAATTTATCCCTAAAACAAAATACGCTTAATGTTGAAATGTTTTGGGTTTTTTTTTCCCTTCTTATTTACATCTCCTGAATGTATGGTAAAGAATCCCAAACTCAAGAGCATACTAAATTTCATTTTCTTGATATTTAATATTGGTGGGGTGGTATCACTTTAAACACCATTAAGTAATACATCAGAGAGAATAAAAACATTTTCCATCCCTCTCAAGCTTTTAACCTTTAGGGCTTCCTTGAGGGGAAAATGATTCAAATGCCAAACTCACAATCATGCATTCACTACGCAGAAAAGATGGACAGGCATTTACACAGAGAACTAGGCAATACATTAAAGTTATATCAAGGTCCTTAGTTTTCCTGTTCACTAACTTCCCTTCTCCTAACTCCCATAGACACTCAGAGTCTTTCCCAGGCTCAGCAATCACACTGTCTTCCCCAAAGGCACATTCATCAGCAGACTAAGCTTCCAAGCCGTCAGCAATGTGGTGTGGATTCAGTGTGGAAAGTAAGGAGGAGACTGATAAGTAATCAACAAATACAGAACAACACAGGATTAGCAGTCAGCTCTCCACCAACGAAGAGGTTAGGACGCACTCTGCCTTATGATGTAAAGAGGATTTATTTTTTTCCATGCTTAATAGAGGAGGTGATAGGAAGCCTTACTGGAAATAAAAATTATCTGCTGCAAGGAACGCTTAAAAAAGGCAGGGCTGGGGGCCAGGGGGAGGTCAGCAACTACAGCTCAAAAAAAAGTTTCCATTTCCCTATTAAATGCAGAGGAAAGGCTTTTCTTTGAGCACCTCTGGAGGGCTCAAGCTCCCCTTTGGTTTTGGTTGCTACAGCAAGAGCTCTTCATCCTGTTTTACTGTAACCTACACACCTGCTATTTGAGTGTGTATACCCTTTGACAGTTAAATGTATGTGGAAAACACAAATAAACCAACACTGACCTAGACAGAATTCTTTACTGTTGTATTAAAAATCTGCATTGAGGCACTGTACGGAGAATGAGCATAACTTAGATGTTCACACTGAAGACCTCCCATTAGAGGAGACAAAAGTGGTTGGAATCCAGTTGGGTTTGTTGCACAGTACCATTTTCGACTAACAGAGCAAATGAAAAATTTCCTCCAGTACTGCTTATGACAATGAGAGCTCTGCCTTTAACTCCTGGTTCCCTTTTCTCTCCAGCACTTTCTATTTTGCAATTAATAAATTTCAAGGTAATATGGATCTTTATTACCCTGAGTAAATACCAAGGACTTTATTGTCAAACAGAAAGAATATGAAACCATTCAAACCACACTACTATGTCTTCCTGTCTTCAAAAGCAGCAGGTAACTCAAGATGTCTAATCTGACTAGCATTTGTTCATATTTTTCTTTCTTACTCAATTACAAAGACTAAACTTTCTCTCATATTCTATGATACTAAGAAGTAGGCAGATTTAAAAATACTACACACATTATAAAATAGAGTAGTATTTTAGGATTAGTTTATCACCGAGAGTGAAAAACTTGATATATTAATCTTTACCCCAGAAAAGTCATTCACCCACACACAAATGAATGTGTTGATTAATTGTAAACCCAGTATAATTTCCCTGTATGAAGGTTATATTATAAAAGAGGTTTCGTCTGCATCCGAATTGCTAGTGCATCACTTAGCACCTCTCTAGTGTCTAGACCATATGGCTTCAATTGACAGCTGATGAAAATAGTAATTGTCCTCTTGCATTAGTCATTGGTTATACAGTTGCTCAGATTCTTGATGGCAGAAGGAGAAACAACCTCCCTATAATGGCCTTGATAATGCATGCTAAAATTGAGCAGAAGCCAAAACCTCTTCTTAGTTGTTATAGCTGGCCTAGAGGTAGGAAAGCATACATCAACGTGGCTGCTAACAACTGAACTGCAGTCCAAAATTATTATTCACTTTTTATGAAAAATGGAATCACATTTATTCATGCACAAATCTGGGAAAATATTATGTCAGGTGGATTCACACAAGGAATTCTCACTCTCTTTCAACAGAAGAGAGATCTGTGCTAATCAATTAATGGCATATAATGAACATTGAATTATTAACTGTCATCATGAATAACAGAGCTCTGACAAAGCCAAAACTAGAAAAACATACTATCTATGATTTTATAGTTTCTGGCTTGAGAACTTCCTGCCACCCAACACACAGCAACTGAGGTCCTGAGGTCCTGTTAGTATTGCTATAAACAATATAGAACTTCTGCAAATTAACAATTTGAAATATAAGGCATCAAACCTATCAAGTGGAAAGCCAGAGTGCAGGGCCTTTCTATGAAAATAATCCTTCTTGTCAGCATTTAGTATTTTTAGGATTTCTCATGTGGACGTTGCAGCTCCATCATTATCATTACTGAAAGTTATAACAAAATCTAGCCCTAGCCTATATAAATTTGGATTCGTATCGTACCTTTCTTGGTCCATTACACTTTCAGCTTGCACAGTTTCATGTGGCTAGGAGAACCTCACTGCACTGATAGACCGAACAAGCCCGCTCAAAATATTCTGCTTGCTCCTCTAACAAGAAGAGTGCTGAGTAAGTTTTGCAGACTTCTCACAGAAAGAAAAATATACATTTTCTAAAAAGTAGAGTCTTTATTCTAAAGTACACAAATATTTCTACATGTCTATTTATTCTATTATTTTAGTCTATTTATTCTAAATACACAAGTATTTCTACATGGAAGTTATTTTCCAAACAAGAAAAGATAAATATTGGAAAGCATTTAATGACATGGTGCTGGGATCATTGAACCTCGCTTTCAGATTTGGACACCTTGTCTTGTTTCTTGCAGGAAGCTCATACAAAAAACAAACCCACACTTTCTACAAATCCTGTCTACTGTATCTACATGATGCCACTACCCTGTTGACAAGATGGGGTAGCTGGAAGCTGCTAGGGTCTATCTGTACTGAAGCAAGCCTTGAAAGATGGATGGACTTATGGTTTCCTCTAAAAATTACAACCTCAGCTGCTCAAAGTTGGTCACAAAAGCATTCTACCAAACAAATAACATTGTGCGGTCAGTTTGACCTGACTGTGTTTGGCCCTGAAGTCCTTTATTGCTTTAAAGCAATATACAAACAACTTATGTCAGTTTGTAAAGAAGAGCTTTTAAGACAGGTATTCACCAAGTGATCCACTGGTAAACTGCAGGATTTTAATGCTGATTACTGCATTAGCAAGACTAAACATTCAGGGGGCTAAGAAAAGAGCGCAGCCTCCACAGACCTTCCAAATGTCCATCTCTGGTCACAATTTCTAACAAGTTTTTCCTACTAGCAGTAATGTACAGTCATTGATTTTATGACACAGACCTCTTCACTCGAACCAGTGTGAGACCACCTGCTACTTTAACATATGTCACATTTCAAAGCAGCCAAACACCCTTTGGAAGTACATTTCAGCAAAAAACCCCATCTTTCAAGATAGGTCTGCACATTTCTTTCCATGTCATGAGTGCTTAAAGATTCAGGAGCAAGATACAAAAATATTGAGTAGATCAACTGTCAGATTAACAGATGCATGGTATTCTGCCAGTCATGTATTGTGTGATATGTGTTCCCTGTTGATATCCTGATTTTAACAAGTTATAGCTGAACCTTTCCACATGGGAGTGTAAGCAAATTCTCCTGAGCTGTCTTCCTTGCATAATTTGATAAGATCATCCTCTGGATTTCTGTTACTCTTCCTCTTTGCTCTCCCTTCTTTTTTGCACAGTTTTCTAAATCACTCTTCTGAATGTCTCAGGTAGGAGAAGCACGTCAGGTTCTGCAGGCAAGGAGCATTTCTGTCTTCTGTCAGATGGCATTTTGTAACGGTCGATCGTTGGACATCTCCCTGGAGGCTCAGTGATGTTGCAGCAGTAAAAACTAACCTGCTCTGCCCATTACAGCACACATATTGCACATATCTACACCAGCCTGGTAAGACAGAACATCTACTGAGCACAGTCACTTCAGCCTTTACTTTCTAAATGGAGAATATTCCTCCTTTCTACCTCAACAGTATTGCTGGAAATCACAGTTTGTCTTGCATTTTTTTTTAAGTAATATTTTAATTTATTTGCATTAACTACAAGCGCTATCAAGCATATATAAGGTCCATACAGAGTTGTGTTCTCTCTTTCAAATGCATTGTCCACCTTGTTGACAAAAATGTAGCAGTGTAACGGTGCTCAAATAGTATCAAAAACTTCACACCACTTACAGATCCCAAATAATGTACTCCTTGGGTATGCTCAGACCCATAATTATTGCCTGATGTTCTCTTCAGTAAGCTCTGACTGCTTTTCACTTCTTTTGGCTGACCGATGGCAGTTTGAAACTTAGATTCTTGTCCTCAACACCATCATCTAGGTTCTTAAATAAATCCCAAAGCAGATTCTTCATTGCACAGATGTCCAAACAAGGAGGCTTCATCAAAACTTATCTGAATTTCGGGAGCTTTCAAATGAGACCTCAACGACTGCAGTTAAGGTAAATCCATTCCTCTGCAATCCAATCTTTTGTACCCATTTCCAGATCATTAAGCCCTACATCGATTTTCTAACAAGTCCCGTCTATGATGTAGCTCATTTCCACACTGTGCTGGCAATTCTTACTACCTTTGTACATGTAAGACAATATAAACCTGATGACATAAGCATAGGCTAGAGAAAGATGGAAAATGGCCTCTGCTGGAATAGTTTGGCCTGGTCAGTAACTGCCCTGCATAATTGTATCGTCTATAACATTAAATGTTACCTTCTTAGCAGTACTCCACTGAATAAAATTTGCCTGGAATAGTTTGTCCTCATCCTCATTATACCATAACCTCTTGTTTTCCTTTTGTATTTTTGTATTGTAGACAAGTCATTCACTCCAAGGACCTCTGAAGGCCAGATTGACAAACCCTGTAACTTCTCCTAACTCTATTATCTTGTACAAAAAAATAACAGGAACCATATAAAATTAATACATTTTGAAACTCATTTTACTGACCACAAAGTACATGACTGTAGGAATATTATTCTTTTTACTTTTTGTATAATTATCTCTTTATTTCCAACTCTTTAGTCATTCCCACCCCTTAAAATCACCCACACGCTGCTATGGCATCCAACAGCTCCGCATGTCCCGCTCATGAAATGAACTTTCCATGTAATCTCTTCCAGCATAAATAATCTTAAATGTCCTAGCAGCAATTTATTTTGTTTAGAGTTTTACACAGTGTCTCATTTATTCTTGTTTCACCAGTGAGGACATCTGCTTCTGTGCAGAAGAAGAAGATTCTCATCCCATAAAAAAGGTCCACGTTGTTATTTTGTTAGTTTTTCCTTTGGGGTATGGCAGAGATCCAAGGATAGTTATGTTCTCTTGTTTTTAATCGACTAACTCCCACAGAGCGCACTGATGTGTCGTGATTTATCAGCAGTTACTTGGGATTTCTCCTTTCTTCCCAGACTATCCTAAGAAGTATCTCCTCTTCACCTTTACAGGCTGCCTTTTATTATACCAAAATATTTCCAAAGTAACCTGAATTGTACTTCCCTACCTCTTAGACCACATTTCTGATGTTGCCATGATACCATTGTTGCCACCAGAAACTATGTTAATCTAATCCACAGTCAGAGCAGCGAACTCAGCAGACACCATGCAGGCTCTGATAAATCTGATGATCAATTTGGCTTCCATCTGGAGTTGGCATCTTATATCATATCACCCTTCATCTATGTACATCTGTGGTAAGTAATGGCTCCAACACATGGGAACAGAGTGTTACCTTCTGTCATATGGCAGAAGGCAAAATAATGATGATACTACATAAGGTTAATTTCAGCTCTGCTCAATACAGAATTTCTACTCTATGAGTCTAGGGTCACGCATTTTGAACTGTATATATGAACTTGCAAGCACCATTCACATTCATTTTTCACTAACTGAGGACCTGGACTTGAAGCTGCTACAGAGACACACTAAGGAAAATGATCATTTCCATCCATCTGGGAATCAGCCCTGGATTCAACTAAAGAGGGATGAAACTGTGAACTGTGTATCTCGATTTAAGGTTTGCTGCAAATCCCACAGGAGACAAATGAAGTATTTCCACTGAATATCCTGGATCTATAGCCTAATCCAAATTGATCTGCTGTTTCTAAGAGCCATCATTTTCACTCTTCAAGATTTCAAGTTTCCCTAATTTCTCCCTTCTTGTTATACGCTGAAAGGAATTCAAAAGTAAATTAACAAAGTGCAGCAGTGACGTTTTGAAGTGATGCCAAATATGAAGTAGCATAAATTTAACAGTTTTCATTAACACAAGAATATTCACTAAACATTTTTCTATACTAGAAGAAATATTCTGTGCAATAGAATTAAATCCATCCTGACAGTGACCCACAAATAACCTGTTTGTATAGTCCCCTTGCTATTTAGCTAGGCCTCCTGCTGGTGCAGAGCTGTCGTTCATTAATTTTACTGATTGCATAATGAGAAAAAGTCATGCAGCTTTGAATATTAAAAGCTGCAGGTCGATTAATCACCATTTTGAAAATGAAGAGATAAAAATACAAGGCAACATGAGAACCAACAGGAAATTTGTATCTCGTGGAGGAGAAAAGGAATTTCACCTACTGATTCACAGAGTATCATGTGCTTGGCTCAGTAACTGGCTGAGAAAGGAGACAATAATTTTTATTGGTTTTGAAAGAGCATTTACAAATGGAGATATTTATCAGTTTTGGAGCCAATGCCTACAGTTACAAGGTAACACGTCGGGAAAAATTGTCTGGTTACAAAAGATGTTTAAATCCTTGGAAGCACTCTCCTAATACAGTACAGTATTCAGACCCTCCACTAGGTCTAGGCAATCACATCACTAATTCTGCTAATACGTTTATGTTCTCTGGACCATGTACAAAAGGAGAAGAGCAGTAATGTCATCATTGTTCCAAAGCAGACAGCTGCATGTTAAAATGTGGCACAGGTAATATTATTTCTCTTAAACACCCAATACTATTCAGCTATTGACACTTCTCATCCCCTTCTCCAACACGCCACCAGTAAATACCACTGAAAGTATTTTTCCTACCATCTCAAAACTTCCACAGGAGTCTGTATCTCAGGCAGATGAGACTAAACCATTAAGAGTTTTCAAAATATTTAAGAGACCTCTAACATAAGTCACATTATCTGGTGACCCATGAAGAGCCCTAACTTCAGACAGTCCACGATGAAACTCTTTCAGTACAAACAGGCACGCTTTTCCTTTTTTTTTTTAAATTACGTAAAGGTAAAAAGAACTGTACTCTGAATGTGTAAGAAAAATGTGATAACATGATGCCACAATCACAGACAAGCTCCCATAAACAAAGCATCTTATTTAAATACCCACTTAGTGAACAGGTACAGGTGCAGCAATGACTTAGGCAGCTTAAAAAATCAAGCTCTTTGTAATAAAAATTATTTTCAAACTCAACATATACAATTACTCAGAAATGTAGATATAGTAATAGCCAATTCCCCGACTTGCATGCTCTAGCTAATAAACAGTATCTGTATTTCACCTGGTTTTATTTAAGTAAGGCAATTACCTTGCTTAAATGCATTTATCTCCCTTAAATAACTTTTGCAGAGGTATATTCAAACATATTATACTTAAAACAAGAACTAGGTATGTAAATGCACCCTGCTTTATGATTCTGCCTCTGCAGTTGTCTACTTAATAACTGTTAGCCAAGCACTGGTACTGCAAACCACAAGTAACTCTGACCTGGCCTTTTCCTAATGAATCAGAAAAAAAGGATATTAAAATTTAAAAAGCATCCCTTAATGGTAGTCATGTGAGGCATATGCAACCAGAAAAATTACTTTAGTAATTTATACTTAGAATGTTTACAGACGCCTTTTATCTTACTTGCAAGTGCATTTTCCTCTCTGCGACATATGGCTGTGTATATATGCATGTGAATTGGAATTAATTTTCGTTAAGTTCTCATAAGTTAAACCTTGAAACAATTATAAGAATGTATCTACAGAGGGAAAACAACCTACATTTTAATATTTTTTTTTAAAAGGCATATTAGGAGTAATCAATCACATTTAGAGATCTCATTCTTTGTAAGTAACTTTGAATGTACAAGGCTAGAGACTCAATTGAATCAAAAATATTCTTTCAAGGACACCAGGATTATCACAGAGAGGGCCCAAAAAGGGAATTTTTTTTAATTTTTTTTTTAAGAAAAGCAGTATACTCAAAAGGTCTTCCTACCTCTAATATAGCAGTTTATGAACATGCATATAAATCCCCCATTATAAGCCAAGTGCTATTAAAGAGACTAAATTAAAGTACAGTTTGTGCTAGAAAAACATACTCAAAGAAACAAGATTTTTGGAAAATTACAAAAACTGTTCTGCACAGTTTTTTTTCTATCTGCTGATAGAAACAATCTCTCATCAAAGAATTTTTTGGAAAGCAAAAGCCTTCAGCCTAACACCTCTTAGATTTCCTATCTTCTGGCTTTGTTTTGTGCTTTCTGCTGTTCTCAGTGAATATGGTTGACAACAGCTTGTAATACTTGCCTCATCCTACCTGTCTTCCATGCATTTTTCATCACCTGAGCTGTAACAAACAGTGACTCATATGTAAGTAGTTGTAGACAGATAGAAATCTCTACATTTCATGTCATGTGTTCACGAAAATTTTATGATCTCTATTAGCACAGGTTTCCTCGCTTTCACCAGCTCCCAAGGTTATTTTTCCTGATTTTGGCACATTCATGTCAAACAGTATTTTAGCAGAGAAACTCTGTGCATGTCAACTGTCTTCCTTGAACTGTCTAGACTGTTCTATTTTTATCCCTCATGTGACTCACAGAATAAACCCAAGAGGAATAAAAGCCTAAGAGGGAGGGAGTCCCACAATGAACTTACAGAAATAGGGAGGAGGTCCTCTCCCATTATCACTGGCGTTAAATGCATCGGAAATATTTCTCTGCTGA
>NW_010315712.1:73368-75561 GCF_000700745.2 Antrostomus carolinensis
TTACAAAGCTATTTGATTAGTACACACCTCTGTGATATAGGCATGTACAAATCAAATGTCTTCAGCACAGAGAAGCATAAATAATCAACTTCATCTGTTGCAATTAGAGCTTACTATTCATGCAGCATAATTATACAGCCAACACCACACAGGGCAGAAGGCAATCACATGCCACTGCAAACAGAAACTATAAAGAATTTTATCTGACATTTTTGTGTTTACCATTCTGCTTGCTTCTTTCTCCTTCTTTACTCTTATGGGAAATTTTGTCTTAATCTAATTTAAATAGGATTTAAATACCATTGGCTGTGAGTTTACAGCAACATATGTTTATATTTTCATCCAACTCATTTATTTTTCCTCTGCTTAACAACCCTGCCAAAGTTGTTCTTTTTCGAACAATAATTTAATTCAGAGAGTAATTGTTTATAGTGAGATCTTCTGTTAATTCTGACATATGCCAAAAGGCCACAAATTATGACTAAAATATATATATCAATATCAAAGCTTTAATTAGCTCCATACCACTTATAGATTACCAAACAGAAGCAGGGCTACAAATCAAATAAAGCAGCTCAAATATGAATGGGGAAAAAGTGCAATGCTTTGAAATTTGAAATGCAGAGAGGGTCGTGTCAACATTACTGGGTTTTGAGGTATCTCTCTCTCAAATAATGTAATGGGAGACTACCCCTGGTCACCCTTAAAGTTTCTGAAAATTTTGCTGTCACTGAGGTAGAAAAAAGACCAACACATGAATTTCTTAATACACACTTAAAATATAAATCTGGACATGGATGGATAGATATTATATTGCTCTGGTTGAATTAAAGACTAGAGTTTGCATAACTAGAAAAGGTGCTTAGGCTTGGTCTATAGAAGAAAACCACACTGAAGCTAAACAAGTTACTATATTTAAATTATATGAGCTGAATCTGTGTAAAGTGCCTTTAAGTCACTTTCTTACAACCTGCTTCTTTTGGGTTAGAAAGCCAGAGAAGACCATTATGATACATAGTCAACTCACATTTGTTTGAAAGTTTATTTTTGGAAAAAAGTCTGTGTTTTGTTATTAGTAGACTATATTTCAAAGACTGATTCTGATGCACTGCTACTATGCTACCAGCTAGAAATATCTAGAATGTTGCTAGATGCCAAACTCAAGCAATATATTGTATAGCCTGGTTACTGAAAACTTGTAAAAGCCTTAAGTGAATTCCCTGGTCATTGGCTGCTGCCCATAACGTTACACCACCACACCTCCCATGATTTCTAGACAGATTCTGAAGGTGCAGTTTAACTTCTAGAAACTCTTTCTTTCTGGCAATTAGAATTTTTGTTCTTTTCAATGAAGGTTTAAGAAAAGGCGTTTATCTACCCTGCTGTGGCTGAAGAAATCTCACATGGAAGTAGTGAGTATTGAGGAGGGCTGTTCCATTCCAACTTGGTTTTTAACAGCATTCCACAACACCAGGTAACAGAGAGACTCCTTGGTTGTCATAGTAGTGAATGGATCTCTCTTCTGCTGTTGCAACCTTCTGTTGATTGAGTTGTGTAAATATATAGACACATACGTTAATTTGATTGTCCAAACAACTTTTTGGCAGAAATTAATTTGTTTTAGTATCAGCTGCAGTAGTAGTGAAACTAGGAACAACACCTCATGGGATTAAGTCCTTTTCTCCTCTAACAAAGATGCTAGATGTTAATGTTTACATGAAATGCTTGAAAACAGACTTCGATTTCTCAGAGACAACTGTCAACCTTATAAACAAGCAAAGGGATCACTGAACCCACTTAAAACAGGAAAGATGGCAACTGTATTAAGCTTTAAGTATTTGAGCTACTTTGCAAAATATGAATAATACAGTGAGGTTAGTCAACTGAGCTTGCATTCAAAATATGATATGGAATGCTGGCAGAGAGTACTACTCACTTGGAAAATTTTCAATCATTTTTTTTCTGCTTTTTAAGTATTTAGGGTGTCCTGCACTCCTCTTTAGCTTATTCGGGCAGATTCATACAAGTAATGTAAAATGATACATAAGTTCACTTCTCTGTATCAAGGAAGTACCTTATATATTTACTAAAGGAGAACACTTTCTGTTTCTAGGAGGAACCTTGGTCTCTGTTTCTGCTGGAGTTTCTGTGGCTGATAACAATGTCTGTGCATTTCTCAAAAAAAAAAAAAAA
>NW_010315713.1:0-17164 GCF_000700745.2 Antrostomus carolinensis
TACAGAAGAAAATGTAATGAAAGAAATAATATTGGCAGGAAGATAGAGGAAGGATAAGATTTAGACTCCCATGACTTACAAATCTAAAACTTAAACATCTAAGACTGAACTATTCACCCTAAACTCTCTTTATAGTCAATGAGGAGAAATAGGCAGAGACAGATTTGTCTCATGTTCAGATAGCAATTGAAAGACAGGTCACATGAAGCACCTTGTTGCTAACTTCTGACTATAAGGAAAAGCTAAAATGACTAGCTCAGACTGGAATGTCCACCATTTAGACATTTAAAGTTACATTTGATTACTCTTAGCCTAGCTAACAGGTCTTTTTTTGATGTAGGTCCCTTCCAATCCCTAACATTCTGTGATTCTGTGAAAGAGCTTGGAGTTTGTTGAAGCAATAAGGTTTTATAAAGAAATGCCACAGTCCCTTCTGCTGAGCTTTTTTCCTTTTTTTTTCTTCTGAGACTTCTCTTTAGTTAATTTTAAAGTCAAATTAGGTAGTGGTTTGAGATGACTTAATACGTCTATTACTACTAAAATCAAGTTGCTCATTATCATGTATGGTATGCTCTCACAGAGCTGAAGATTTAACTTGACTTAGCACACTTGTATTACACCATTTGGGGCAACTCATTTTTTGTAAGTGTAGCTGTACAGTGAGGCTTTCAAACTATCCAGAGCTGTTTGGTTACCAAAGAGGTCAGAGCAGCAGTATGACTCCAGCTAGTTAATGAACTGTTATTGCTTAAGTTGCTGTGCCCACCCTTGCATTACTATTTGACTAAAGCCCTTCTGTAACCTCTCCTGAAGCCCCAAAGCTATAGATCATTATGCAAAAATACAAGTTACACTGGGGCAAATCTAATCATTAGAGCTCAAAAATGCTGTTACATGTGCATTGCCCCACCTCTGCCGTAGTCAAATCCCACTGGATAGTCCACTGAGAAAATGGGATCTCCTATGTAATTCTTGTCAGTCCACAATAGTTTCCAGAGAAATTTCTCTGTATGGTATCTCCTGTGTCAGAGTTCAACAAACACATCTCAGTGTACAAAAAACTCTGGGAAGTTCTAACTGAAGAGGTACTTGAATGTCTAAAAGCTTGCCCATATTTTCTAAATATATCAGCTTTCTGTACACCTTACACTTATGTCTTCACAGGTGTTACTTCACAAGTACTATAGCAACACTTACTGCAAATCTCATACGACTCTGGTCTTTTTAAGGCACAGGAAAATTAAGCCTTTCACAGGATTTAAGAAGATTTCATAAAGTAAAATTCGTGTCACCCTAGGAAACCTGAATTTGTTTCTTACTGAAACTTTCATTCTTGCTTACTGAAAACAAAAGTGCTCTGTAAGTACAGTCCCGTCTGTGCTGATTTGAGTGAGAGTGAATAAATCTTCAACACTGAACAGCAAAACAGCTCATGGCAGTAGGTTGACATGTTATGTGTCTCCGGGCAAAGTAAGAAAAGTCTTATGACAGATCTAAAAGTTCAGTACGTAGTTCAAAATGTTACCATAAATACAGTAAATAAGCCATTAAAGGAAATTCCAAACTTATAATTTACTTAAACTCTCAATACAGCTCAGCGATTAATGCATTCATTCTTTTCTATTGCTCAGTATCTAGAGCTAGAGCACACTTCACAGAATGAGCAGACATATCAAGATGACCCAATGGAAGCAATTTTTTTGTTGCTGTTTGTGGCTTTTTTTCCCCCAACAGATGATTACCTCTTAAGAAAAGAGCATAATGGTAACTTTTAGGATGAAACCCAAAATATTTGATTTTCTTTCACTCTCCCAGTGTGTCCCAGGTTGGAACAGTAAGCATTTTCCTGGTTTTCTAGGATTTTCAGTTTTACTGATGGCTGAGGGCATCTTCTCAGGATTGTTTCACTAGTATGGATCTGGTTATTCTGAGAAGTCACGCTGGATACGCTGCTTTTCCTGAGCTTAGCTGGTTGCTGCTGAGCTCTGGGTGAGGCTGGAGGGATTCTAGCACACTATGCTCTGTACACCACTACTGCAGTGTACGTCAGTGCTGCACGAGGTCCTAAATCGCAATGTGAACCTTAACATGTACCCTTTAAAGCTTGAAAGGTCTACATTTCCTAAGCCTGTGGCTATTTGTTTAATAATATATTCATTTTATCTTTGTTTTTGCACATCTCAACTGCTGCCTGCTGAGTTGCTTAGGGAAATGAAGCCCAGGCTGGTTACAAAGGTTGTGAACTACAAGGAATTATTAACAACAGTCAACTGAGTCTGGAGCCTGTGATTGCTTGACTTTCAGCCTGTGGCACGTTCCTGTGAGACAAACAGTGTTCCCCAGGAATACAGTGAGTGACCTTCTACCTGGGATGTGAGAAAGCATGACAGATGCTCAGGTGCCATGTGTTATTTGTGACACGTGGCAGCTCTGACTGCCCTTCACCTGCCAGCAAAATGACGAGACCTAGAAAAACAAGGACTCTCACAGGTTTTGGGCCTGATGCCAGTTGTAGAGCTGAGTTTGAAGGAATAACTTTTCCCCTTTCACCAGCTCATCTAAGTGAAAAGGATGAGGTATTTCTTTCCTTTTCTCCACATGGCCAAAACTTTTTAAGGTTCATTTCTCTGGACATGAATTAAAATTTTCCAATGCTTGTCACAATACCTCACCTCGTGTCTGCTTTTCACCTCTTCAGTCTTGCAGCTTTATTTAGGTGTGCAATGTTTCCTTGTGCTAAGATGAATTTTACCCTATTCAGCACAACCCAGCTAGCAACCTGTAGCTGCAGCAACAGCAGTCTGACCCCCCTGCTTTTCCTGAAGGGTAAGGGGAAGAGTTACTCAAGCACCAAGCACAGCCCAAGGAACACGCACAGGCAGCTCAGAGCCCTGGACCAGTGTGAGAGGCAGGCATGACCCTTAGAAGTTAATAGTAACTTTGCTTGCATGAGGGACAGCAGAAAATAGAAGCAGCCTGGAAAAGCTCTGAATTGCTGCTACCACTGTTGCACTGGGATGAGAGATGGACAAAAAAGGGAACCCTTTAACCTGGGCTCTGGCACTGCCAAAGTCAAACCTCCTTGTCTCACTCAACAGGACTACTAAAAGTTGTAAAAAATGCTGCCTCTTTTTTCATAGATGCTGAGGAGGAAATTCGACTAAATCCATCCTATCTCATTTATTATCATGCACTATGTTATCATTGTGTGTGTTCACATCCATCCACCAAACTTCATTGTCCTTTTCCAGTTTTGTTCAGAGAAATTTTATAGCTGCCTTTGGACCTGAGAAAATGCTTAATTTTTACAAAAGTGCATGTTGTGGAGTGTCACTGAAGTACGTATCTGTAGTACAGGCATTTACGGATGATGCCACGTTGGCCTAGAGTGTCTGCGTCATAGGAAACCCTCGGAGAAATCTCTCATGTGTTTTCATAGAAGAAATAAACTTTTTCTTTTATACATAAATCAAGTTCAAACATAAACCACTGATGGTTTTGTTGGC
Source organism: Antrostomus carolinensis (assembly GCF_000700745.2). NCBI lineage: Eukaryota > Metazoa > Chordata > Aves > Caprimulgiformes > Caprimulgidae > Antrostomus > Antrostomus carolinensis. The sequence continues at coordinate 3,507 of NW_010315713.1, forward strand.
CTTGAACTAATACATTCAGGGTTCATAAAATCCAGTACTACATAAATTAGAACAAGATTTGAATGTCCTATTTTGACTGTAATGGCCTTCAAACATGCAAGTGATACTTGTGAACAATGTGTCTGACTTATTTAAATCTGTTGAGACTCCTGAATAAAGCTTCCCTTTATTTTATTTTCTCAAATTCCATTCCTTGTCAACTTTTAGATGCAGGTTTCTTTTTTCCCCCATCCTTTTCTGAAGTTGCAGAACAGTATTTGTGACATGCTTTGGAGATTTGTAGTGCAAGTGCAGTGTAACATTGATCAAGTCTATAGAGATTGAAGCAATATTAAACAAAAGTTCACATTGGAGGGTAGTGAACTTAAAATGCAGAAAATTGTACAAAATACATGTGGCTGCATAAATATAATTTTGCTCCATATATGTAAGCATAAAAACACTGTCTAATAACATGTTCACTCCCCTTTTCCTTTCTGGATTCCAATCTTCTTTCAGTGTTAGTTCTGACTGGTGAAAAATCAAGATGGAAACAGATTGAGACCTGTTTTGTCCTAATTATTCCTTATTAATTTTGTACAGTCCAGCCTCCACATCTGCTTTATACAGTGGCCAGTATGTGCTCTCTGTCTCTTAAGAAATGCAGTAATACAGGAAGATCAACCAAGAAAGAAACAGCTAAGGAGAAAATAATGCAAAATATGCTATACCTAGGAAAATACAGTAATAAATTTGCTGTCTGGGAGGAAGGGAGTTTCTAGCTAAAATAAAAAGAAGGATGGCAACTGTTGGTTGGTGGGCAATCTTTGTTGAGATAAACCATACATCTGTTTAATTGGAGGGAGGCAGCATTCAAAAGTAGTAAGTTGTTTCATAGTTATGCATGCTTGATTGACTACAGGTCACAGATCATGCTGTGTGCAGGAACATGTCCTTGAAAGGGCAAATAAATTCGGTCAGTTTTCTGATTTCTTTCTGGCATAATAAACTATTAGCTAGAGTGAGAGATTTTGAATGCATCTGTACTCCCTTAGGGACAACTCTGAATGCCATTTTATCTGCTTCTGGGTGATCAGTAGAGGAGTTGGAAAAGAAGGCTTTCAGTATCTCTCTGGTTTTGATATATTGTCATGTTTAAGAAAGAAAAAAAATATAAATCATAGTGGAATATTATTTTTTTCACATGAAATATGAATCACTTGAGGATGATACTTATAATTTAATATTCACAAAAAGTCAAATATGTATGCTCAATTATAATATAGAAAATAATATTATTCACTGATTTATTTAGACTTGTGAGCAAATAAAAGTAGGTATTAGAGTACAATACAATACACAATACAATACAATACACTACACAATACAATAGTGTACAGTAGGCACACAGTGTAACATTTTGTCCTGGTTTTTAGCTGAAATAGACCTGGCTTTCTATTTCAGTAGCTAGAATTGTGCTGTGTTTTGCTTTCAGCCTGGGATTTGCTATGAGAGAGACACTGATAACATACCAATGTTTACATTTTTGTCTCTGGAAGCGAAGGACTTTGTGTTCTGTTAGTCTACAGTCACAAGATTTAAGGGGGGTGAAGAATATTTAAATTAATACAATTAATTGACAGTTAGATATGCCAATGGGCTATTCCATATCATATCACATCATGTACAGTATATCAGTGAGGGTCTCTTCCTCTTTTAGCTCTCTCTGGCTTTCTCTCGGGCTCTCGTTTTTCCGGGATTGTAGTTTTGGTTCAGGATTGTCGCTCTTCTGGGATCGTTATCTGGGAATAGGCTGGTCTCTGTTAGCAGGGGGGTGAGCAATAGCATTGGGTGTCACTCATTTGTATATTTTGTTACTGTTATCTTTATCACTACTATTTTAATATTAGTATTATTTTAAGTTTTTTCTCTAGTATTAAACTGTTCTTATCTCAACCTACGAGCCTCCTTATCCTTGCCCCCCCCAATCCTCTCCCCTATTCCCTGGGGGTGGGAGGGAAGTGGGTGAACGACTGTGTTGGTTGCTAGCCAAGGGCTGGCCCAGTGAAACTATCACACTTTTATTACTACATATGCTTTCTTATTCATTTCTTATTCATTTATATATGGAAGAGATAATGAAAAGTTGTGAAAAATGGTTTTCCCCACTATGAGAGTGAGGCAAGCACAATATTCAGATAATGGTTAAAACAAAAACCCTTTCCAGACCACTAGCTTTTCAGGTGTTGAATTCTCTTCACTCACCTGGGAACCTAAAACTAGGTTGGCAATTCCACTAGGTAGTAAGCACTGAAGGGTACTTGACCCTGAAACCTCAAATCTAAGTGACCTTTCAGAAAATACAGGCCATTCCTAGGACTCAGGAAATTACAGTGATGAAATTGTTGTGTTTATTGGTTTCCATTTGAATTTTGTTCATCGTGGGCTTCAGCCCAGGGTAGTTCTGGGGGAATTCCATATTTGGACCCAGAAGAGGAAACACTTGTCTATATTGCACTTTAAACAAAAGCAGTATAGGAGAACTATGTTAATCTGTTGCAGGTCTGGAATACTCTCTCTGAGAGATAAATTCACATGCAGAAATCGAATACATAGGCAAAGGTACAGTAGGTACCTAACACATCCTGCAGTTTCTACAGAGGAAATCCCTACTGTCATCATTAAGAAAATGAGCAACAAGTTTCTGTACTTATCCTCAAAAAAGATATCAGTTCATGCTCCATGTCACTATGCAGAAAGTGCTCTGCAGCAACACACTGATTCTTTATACTTGAAGATGACTCTTGTTAAGGTTTTTTACCTCATATATGGACTATGATCTGGGCTTAATTGTTGCTTCAGTGAAGAGTTTCTTCAACAAATGCTTTGTTTCCTCTCTGAAATGGGGATTTCTCACTTCAGTCAGCCTGAACTACTGAGAATGGAAAACAAGACTTTTTCCCCAAGTGCACATAAAATCCCTAGAAAATAAATAACAATAATGTTTTTGTTTACTATCTGCTAGTTCCTTTCATTGGATTTTCCTGAAGACACAGGTTAATACACCCTAATATTTGCTTAGAGAGTTTCAAATGATCTGATTATTGGGTAAAACAGGAGGAAAACTAATAGTCATTAAGTTCTTAAAAATCATCTTTACCTCTGACCCACAGAAATCATAAGGGTAGATCCTGTGCTTAGAGTCTCATATGGTCAGACTCTCAGTACTCCACTGTGATACCTTTTAGGCATGCTACTGATCTGAATCACCTTTTGTGTGAAAAGTTCAAACAGTAGCAATTATACAACACAAATTCAGGCTATACTACCTCTCTGTTCTTTTTTCTTCCCAGGAAAGAAGTTCATTGCTGGTCAAACCACTACAGGGCTCAAGAAAAGATGACAAGATTTTCTACAGACGTTATTCCTGTTAGGAATGAGTACTTTTCATTGCTGAAACTTAGTTTATTATAGCAAGTACCGAATGGTGTATTTGAAAAGGATATTAAAAGAAAACATTAAATAAACGTTGTAATTTAATATGCATAAGCATATGCATAAGCACTCAAAATATGCTAACATTTAATCTAGGGTTTTAATATTCCATGGCAGATAATCTATCCCAATTTATATCTGCCTGTAAATCTTCTGAATTCAGTACAGATATCCTGTATAACAGTGTAACTGAGAGAAGAATCTGACCTGTTCTATCTGATTTTTGGGACAGTGTTTGTAAACTTGAAGTCCTCAGAACATGAATATGCTCAGATATAGATTAAAAAAAATAGATTAATCCATTCTTCAATCAAGAATGTTTAACACATCCTTCTATAATTTTTTTTTATTATTCTTTTTGTTGGCATTCTCAGATATTTGCAAGAATGTCTATGAAGTTAAGAAAGTCTCTCTGTATGGTGACCATCCTTCTCTGAGTCTCTGGATCAACAACTGTGGAATTAAAAAATGAAAAATAAAATATGTTTGAAGGATTTGCAAAATAGAAAGATACACAATATCCTTGAATCATATATTTTGGTTAGCTTGTGGGATTGGAGCCAGGCAGTGGTTATATATATATTAAAATTTAAAGTAATAAAAGACAATGCATATATCTCTTGATATCGGTTTCCTCATTGATGATAAGTAAAGGACAGTTAACAAAAAGAGGAAGAAGTAAAACTGGGAGGAAACTACCTGGGATTTTTTATAAAAATCTTACTGTTCCTCATACAGATTATAGCCTGAATCAAAAACACCATCTGGTTTGGAGCTCAATAGAAGAGAATAAAAGGATCATTTTAGTCTTCTGTTTTGTTTTCAATATTCAGGGTCATTCCACAGAAAAGAACATAGAACAATGAAAGGAAAGATGTTATCTAAAAAAATAGCCCCATTTTTTTCCTTTTTTTTTTTCTCCTGGATGCAGGGGACAGGGAGGTTGCTTTTCTGCTGTGCTATCTCCTTTTCAGAGAAGAGAAAGTGACATTATGGAAAATAAGGAGATAAAACACTATAGTATCCATAGTATGTTCCCGATTCAGGAGGTAGGAAGCTCCTCCTCTGCTTGTCCCTTAGCAGTCTTTGTTTCTCCTGATCACCTGATTTACCCACGGGAATCTGTAAAGGCTTTTGCTAGGTACTACCAGTGATTCACATGATTAGATTTTTTTTTTTTTTACTTTCACGACACAAAACATAATCCTCCAACTAATTACTCTTATTTACCTACTTGGCAAAAGAATCTGGGTCAAGGTGCAAATTTGAAATAGCTCTCTGATACTTAATATTTAGCGTTTATTTTGTAGCACCTAAGTAGTTCCCAAGAGATAAATACATAAGAATAGGCTTGTTTCAAGTATTGTCCCAAAGTTTTAACTCACTATAACTTTAGTTTCAACACAATATTTAGCCAGTTCTATAGGAATTTGATTTTTCAGTGGCTAAGCTATTATCTAACGTGAGAAATACTAGCAGGATATGAACCTTGAGGTAGGATGTAGCCCTCAAATCGAGACACCAGCATCAAGTTGTGTAGATATTAAATACGTGTCTAACCTGTCCTTGTAAATAATGAAAATTTAGTCACTGTTGTCAATGGAAATGAAAGACTGGTTAACCAAACTTAGGTGTCCAGGTGACATCTTGCATGTCTAGATACCCAAATACAGGTGTTTTCCTTTGTGATCTGAATTCTGTGCTTAGAGTGGGATTCAGCTACCAGACCACAAGCATACACTGTTGCTCCTCTGGCATCCAGCTATCCTTTTTGGGAAAAGATTGTCTCTTGTAGGTCCTATGTGACGTCCAGCTGTCACTGATTATCTAAATGCTGAAGTCTCAAGGGTCATATGGTAACATTTTGAGGCAGCTTAATTAAGCCTTTTACAGACTGAAGTTAGTGACACTTGTGCAAAATTTGGAAATTATCAAGATAAAAATTAGTAGATGCATCCTAGTATAAATGGATCCTAGTTCTGAAAGCAATTTTCATAGCTTTTGCTCCATATAGCAGCAATGTCTTACATAGCTGAAGGCTGGGACTATCTCCAGACTATGGGGTTAGACAGAATTGCTTAGTGTGATAGTTCTGCCAGCCTTGTGTAACCAAACCATCTGTGGACTGATTGAATTTTGCACTGAGGTTTAGGATTTGTTCAGCCCCTGCCTTCCTCATGCAGATGTGTTGTTGCCTGTTTGGGACCAGTGAAACAGGCACAATGTTCACAGCATTCTGTTTTGAATTCTATTCAAATTTTTCATAGTTCTAATTATCATTTTATCGCTGCTTTTCAGATATATTATACGCTACTATGCAAAATCCCTTGTTTGTTTTGTTTTGATTTGTTTTGGTTTGTTTTTTTCCCCCAGACATTTATCTACTGCTTTCTTAGGATACAGTGTTTAGTCTCCCACAGGTATTTAGTCCTTAATGACACTATGAGCAAAACATAACAGTATAGAATCCAGTATCTTCATCTGAAGGTAGATATCACATACTGCAGATATGGTTAGCTAGGGCAGTGTCCATCTACTGTCCCTCGTTTGTTTTCAGATGGTCACCAGAGGTCAGTTCAACAATGGCCCCATTAAGCCCTTTCTATCCATTTAACTTTCACTACTACAAGAACAAAACTCCAAACACACACAAAAAAGAGAGAAGGAAGAATGTGCTCATTGTGGTTCAACCGGAATTCACAAACACAAAAAAGAACCTCTCTATTGGCTGTTTCCTCCTGCAACTTGACTTCCGAAATAGGGCTACCCTTTTGTATGAGATACAAAAACAGAAATGCAAAAAAATCCCACCAGAAAGCATGTGACTTCCAGAATTGCCTGCAGCTTTCCTGGCACTGGGTTGAGAAATATTTCTTCATCTCATGTTACATAATCATCCTTGACGCATTGTTTGTTCCAGTGCTGTTTTCATCAGATAGGAACCACAAATCTATTGGAATACGAGGAGTGTCCCCCCGATGGTGTGTATGGGGGATTTTTTTGTGGCTTTTTTTTTTTTTTTTTTTTTGTATGTTTCATAATTATGAAAGGTATTTAAAAACATGTGCTGGAACAAATACTTTTAAAAAATAATATTTCTTGTTAGCTAATGTTCTTCTTCATAGTGCACATTTCCTGTCCTTTTCCAGTAAGCACACTGTTTACAGCACACTGGGATCCCATTCAAATGAATGAAAGGAAGAACGAGTAAATGAAAGAATGACATAACAGATCTTTAGGATAAATTCAATTTAGTTTAATAAAATTACTCCAGGGATTAATTTATCCTGTAATGTTTCAATGGCACACTCTAAGGGATTTACTTCAAACCACATGAAGTCAATGTAGTTTTTCCATCGATTTCAGTGGATCTGGATCAAGTTTCAGAAGGATTAAACAACTGTTTATTGCTTCTTTTCTTTTTTACTCACAAAGTAAATAATTTCATGCAGGTAAACCACTTCACTGGATAATCACTCCTTAAACCTTGGTATCTATCATTGCCATCTTTTCCAACCTTTTTAAGGGTGTGTCTCCAGTCTCCCTATCAAACTGTGAATTCTTTCTGTCCAGTTTTCTGTAAAGTTGCATTGCCCCAGCATACCCTCATTGTTAAATATTTTCTTTCTTAGGCTAAAACTAAATGAATCCTTCTTTTGCCTTGTGGAAGAGCTATCACTATCACTATCTCCTTTGTAGCTCACTTTCTCCTCCTTCTGATTTCCCTGATGTCTCTGACATTTGTCCAACATTCAGAGTTGGACTTCTGCCCAACATCAAACATATATTTTTATTTTAACCCAAGTCTGCAATCAGGTTTGCTTCAAATTTTGTTTAAAAAACTTGCCCTTACACACGGTCAAGCATCCTTGTGTTATCCTTCATGTTCTTTCATTTAATTTTCTAATGTTGATTTCTTCATCTTCCTTGTCACCATATCTCAAGCTCTGGTTAATATCCCAAATATATAAAATTTGCTCTTTCCACGAAAAGACTTACTCTGGACTCCATTACATACCTAACTTAGCAACTCATCACACTGTCTCAGAAGAACATGAAAAGCCAAACTGCACCTGAATCATAGTCTAATCACTGATTGTCGTCTTGTTTCAAGGTGAAGTAAACTGGCTGCGTTTATAAATTATCACAGATTATTCTCTTACCTTCATATTCACCTTTAAATGTAAGGATGTGTTTAGTGAAGTTTATTGGATGTGTGCCTTGGGCCTGTTACTTGATATTTTCATTTAAAAATCCTGAATGATAGAAAAAAGAATATGTTTATTAGATCTTCAGATAGAATAAGATTGGAAAGGCCTGAAAGCACTCCTGAAGATAGGACCAGAATTCAAAATAATTTTGACTATTTGAAGAAATGACCTGGAGAAAAAATTTACATTTCTATAAGAAAAAAACCAAAGTTGTATTGTTGGAAGGACTAATTTAGATAAGGCAGGAAGGGTCAAAAAGTTGTTTTTTACGAGAGGTGGTAGAAATTGCATTGAGTTACCGTCTGGACTTGAATCAACCGTCACACTGCAGGAAAACAAAATCAAACAACAGTGCGATCTCTGAGATGAGGGAAGGTTATCCCTGGCAAGGTTTTGCTTGGAGCCTTCTGTCTAGGACTGGACAAATCACTTCAAGAGTGGGGTGGAGCAACTGAAGGCTATCAGGAGGAGAGCAGTGAGAATTAATACTTCATTAGAAAATATGGTTTAGGGGAAAATTTGAAAAAAACTATGGCTATTTAGCCTAGATAAGGGAAGAGAAAGGGAAAATCTTATTAACAGTCTTTGAATACTTTAAAGTCTGCCTGCCCAGACAACATGTTCCACGTGCAAGCTTTTATGATCAAATGCAATGGTTTTAAATTTCAGCAAGGGAATTTCATTTAAGATGTCAAGAAGAGTTTCCTACCAGTACAAGTAGTGAAACACTGAAAGAGATTGTGTGGGATGATCATGAAATCTCTGGTTTTGAAGGTCTTTCAGAATAAATTAGATAAACTGTCAGGAGTACAATAAGTACAGCTGATTCTCTCTTGGGCGGGCAGGCAGAGAGACAGAGTGATCTTTTGACGTGTTTTCTAGCTCATTTATGTCAGTTATGCCTAGGACTATTCTGGCCTGGTGTCCTGGTTTTGCTAGGGTACAGTTAATTTTCTTTTTAGTAGTTAGAACAGCTGTGGTTTGGTTTCAGTGTAAAACTTGTTATGAGAAGAACGTTGATAAAAGTACTAATGTTATTAGTTACTGTTGGAGCTCAAGGTCATTGTGTTTGGCTGGTTCACAGTTGCATTAGGACCAGGAGGGAGAAGCGTAGTGAATAGTGAAACCCAAAACTGGCATTTGGATGTGTCAATCGTATTACATTTTGTCAGTATATTAACCCGGGCTGACCAGAAAATGGGATATTTCTCTCGGGCATCGCTCGGGCTTGCTCTTCCAGGATTTCAGTTTCAGGACTGTCTGGACTCCGAGATCGCTGGCTGGCAAAGGCTGGGAATTGGTTGGTGGGTGGTGAGCAATTCCACTGTGCATCACTCATTTGTATATTCTGTTATCACTGTTGTTATCGTTATGATTTTATTTTAATTAGTAAATAGTTTTTATCTCAATCCATGAGTATCCTTGCCCTTTTGTTTCCAATTCTCTCCCCTACTCCATGGGAGAGGCCGGGGGGGAGGGTGAGAGAGCAGGCTGTATTTGGCTGCAAGGTGCAAGCCAAAAAGGTGAATCCACCCAAACCATCAGAGTCCTTTTTTGGCACCCAACATGGGCCACAAACCCATGACCCTGAGATTAAGAGTCTCATGCTTTACCAACTGAGCTAGCCAGGCTTATGTAGAAAGAATAAGAAATAAAGAAAAAGGCAACCCAAATAGCTGAGCTCTAACACAGTGAACATATATGGGCACAAGACCATGTATGAGGACCCTTCATTCACTTTCATGCTGACAAGTCTGAAGTCCCACATAGGCTGGAATTTACTTTACCAAGGAAAGGTATCTCATTATCTTTGCGAAAGAGAGTTACAATTTTTTCCCTGTATCCACAGTAAGGGAAATTATGGTGCTGGAATTCTGTTTGTTTCTTAAAAGTAAAAAGCTATGTCAAAAAGAGAGATACATACTAGGGTTCAAATTTGTACTGTCTTACAAGATTAAGAGAATCTTATTTTAAACAAACTAAACTCTGTCCAGAAGTGTGGACAGAGTTCAATCCACAAGATAGGCCAGTCGTGGACATGAACAAATCTTTGAGTACACAGGATACCACTTTCAAATTTGAGGTAGTAGCTTTGTATTGTTTTTTTCTGAAACCTAATGGCATATCAGAAGGAGAACTGATAAAATCTAGAGAAGCCCAGGTTGTCTTTTTAGAAAAAAAAATACATTGAAGGCTATGTAAGCAGACAGACGAACAAGAATTTGGTCTACATTTCAGGTGATAAAAGCTAGGAACTTAAGACCAAACAGCACTTGGAAAATACCATGAATGCATGAAGGTGTTTTGCGATGTAGTGGAATCATGAAGACACAAGTTTGAGTAGGTCAGTGACTTTTTTTACTGCTTGAAATACATTATTTTTACTCAAGATGGTATGGCCAACTTGAGTAAAAAACTTTCCCATTTTATTATATCTATTTTATTTATGTAGCAGACCACCTGAAAGAAAAAGAGCTACTAGCTTATAGGTAATTACTATGGATATATTCAGATTAGGAGAATACTTCTATAAAAGATATTTAGGTCTTACTAGGGGGTGACTTTTCTGAACTGCTTTTTCAGTCTTGCTTTTGCATAATCGCTGTTCAAGGGCAAGTTTTCTGCCAGTGGTACAAGTAAACTGAAGAGAATGAGGTTTGTAAAGGGAATCATACTGCAACTGGTGTCATCAAAAGGAATTCTGACTGAGTCATCCATGGTTTCTTTTATTGTTTTCCAGGGTAGATGTACCAAAACCAATAACTTCAGCCCTCTTGGAAAGGGTACTCACCAGTTCACATCATCAGCATGTCATGCAACCAAGCTGTTCATCAGGGATTATTGTACTGGTTTTGGACACTTAGCCAAAGAGCTAACCTCAAATGCTAGGTTCTCAAAACCCCTGTGTTGGCTGCTCAGCAACAACTGAAGTCCCTGGGCCTCAAAGTTTGTCTAGATGGTGCAATGCAGTGTCATATGGAGATGCTGATGATAGCTCTAAATGAATTCACTCAGGTGCCTGCAGTTTTATGAGCCATAATTTTAACCCAATCAGAACTCAGTACTAACCTGGGTTGCTCCCAGGATCCAAGATGGATTTTTTAGAGTTGACTCAGGTAATTGTGCACAATACTGTATTATTTCTACCATCAGTAAGGAGTCATGCCTGTTACCCTTTTCTAAGAGGGGGAGAGCAAAACATGTGTTCTCTGAACTGTGTATAAACTAGAACAATGCACAGGAAAACAATAATAAAATTCTCTACCAACACTATTATTTTCCAAGGAGGCCTACAAAATTATGATTAATAACAAGTTGTTTCTGATTTGCACAGATTGAACACCTGAGCAAAGTGTCCTTAGATAGGGCAAAAATTAATTTCCAAAACTCCTTAAAATCATATACCAAGGTCATTTCCACATAAATAGATGAATTAAAGAAATGTAAGCAAATAAATATGGCAGTATACCAGGGCAAGAGACCCACAAATACTGATAGCCTGGGATGGATTTTAAGCCAGGCTTCAGCTGCTACAGTCATGTTGTTGAATTTAAATGCTAGAAAGTTGATTGCAATGACCGTTAATGATATTAACCAAAAACTGTGGTCCAATTTGCAAGCTCTGATCTGGTCTTGACAGGTACACACTGACAGTAAGGATATGCCAGTGTTGTTCCTGTTACTCACAGGAGGCAGTTAGCAGTGTCAAACATGTAAATTAGAATAGTTGCATGACATGAGGTTCAGTTTCTATAGGCTGTTTTGTTCATTTCTTTTACTGTACCAGTGCAGAACTGCATAGCACAGAGAAGTGCAGAGGAGAGGTTACAAAGATAAATGAATAAACTAAGCTTTGTCCACAGTGACCGGAAAAGAGTAGGATGCCTGTACTGCAAGCAGGTGTCTTGTATGCCATATCCTATCCTCTACTTCTTTGAAAGGAGGTCTATATGCTCTCTGTGAGGCAACACTTCTCCTGGTCAACAGATCCCCTTTTCCTCTGGGGAGAATCATGTGCAGCCTTCAAATAGAGTCAGAAAATCAAGTCAGCTCTCTGATATTAGAACATACTGAAGGGGGGCCTGAAAAATGGGCCAATTTTATTTGCTCAGCTGACAACATGATAGGAGTTGCTGTTAAAAGAAGCCATTGGATGATAAAAAAAGGTCCTCCACATTCCCTGCCAAATCCTCCTATCAGGCTTCCATGAGTTCATATCAGGTCACCATGGGATTATTTTCATTTTATAACACTGACTTCATTAGTCTCCATGACCTATCTGAAACAGTAGTATATATGGAAAAGCCCCTAAATTTAGATGTATGACTAATCTGCTTTTGTTTTCTCTTTCCTGGATCCTTTTTCATGTACAAAGTGGAAGTTCAGCTTTGCTGCAAAACATCATTTTACTTGTTATACTTCCAGAACATTGGCCTTATATCTAGTGTTCTTTGTGCATATTGACACTAATTGATAGTAGCAGGGCTGTGACATTGCAGTAAGTTTCCCACAGTACAGGCGAAGCCACTGCAGGTTAGGCTGCCAGCCAAGCCAGTTAATGCTTCCCTTTGCATTCCTTTCAGTTCCCCAGAGAAGAGCTATTTTAGAGACACCTGGCAGTTAAAGGTCTAGGACTGCCTCTGTTGTTGCTGCTAAAATCTTCTCTAGTAATTGTGTCACTGCAAAATCCTATTTCAGAAGCTGCAACTTGTAAAGGAAAAAAGGATCTGAAAGGCTCCAGCTGCACAATTTGTCATTAAAGCTTTAAGTTAATTTAATTAAAAATATAATTGATCATTTTAAAAAATGAAAGTAGATATATGGCTTGACCTAGGACTGATAAGACACAGTAATGAGATGAATAGAGTATATTCTTCTGTGTGCAGATAGGAACTCCTCACAATATCATCTGAATATATGACAAACTTATTCTTCTGCCTTTTATTGTCCCTGCCTGTACTGCAGTTCCAATGCAGACAAAGGGAAGTGAGAATAAATGAGTGTCTAAATCATGCAGCTGTTATTGAGCTTGATGTGCCCCATTTCATGTAACTTGTTTATTAGTCACTACACTGGTATCTGTGTATACAGATTTGTGTGAGTGCCCTTAGAGTAACTCTAGTATAAAAAGGGTCTCAAAGTATAAGAATGAAGTAATGTGACGCCTTTTTATTTTGGTTGTGATCAAAATTTGAGGATATAAAATTTGACCTACTTCTTTTCTGCCTGACCTGAAAAAGCTTTTACATACACAAAACAGACTATTTTCTCCCAGACAATCAAACTCTGGATAAGTTCCCAAGCACAAATACAGAGATTCCTGAGAATAAAACATAAATATTGACATAACAGATTAATCCACAGAGGAAAGGAGTCAGAGGGGTCCATATTCAAAGGTCAGTCCTCTAATAATCCTAAACCACATCACTCCCAGAAAAGGCACAGTAGGTATTAATTAGAGCAGAAAACTAAAAAATCAGTTCCAGGTTCTGTACCTGATCAGTGGGGAAAGTAATTTTCCTCTTTCATGGCTTTTAGACCCAAGGCTACCCTGTTTCAGCACCAACATGCTGAAACCAAGGGCAAGTCAGAAATATATCTAATAAAAGACATAACAGATCAGAAATAAAACTGAGGGCAAAAGTAATAATTAAAAATAATTCACCTTCTCACTCTAGAAGACTTTTGCTCTACACAAGCCTCTTTTAAACTCTTTGGGTGACAAGGGCTCTTCTCTGTGCATGCACAGACTGCCTCAGCCAGACCAGCTCAGTCACTAATGCTCCCTGAAGCATTGCTGGAATACAACTACTAGTCATTACTTTGCTTAAATTTTCAGGGCTGGGGACAAGGGCTCTTCTCTGTGCATGCACAGACTGCCTCAGCCAGACCAGCTCAGTCACTAATGCTCCCTGAAGCATTGCTGGAATACAACTACTAGTCATTACTTTGCTTAAATTTTCAGGGCTGGGG
>NW_010315714.1:0-10802 GCF_000700745.2 Antrostomus carolinensis
CTATGATCCTATGCCATTTCCCTTTAACCCACAAACCATTTCACCATCAAAAGAGAGCGGGCAGCTTGTGGTGTGACATCTCTGTGGCTTCTCTCTCCCTTCTGCAGCGAGTGGTTGGCAGTAAATAGCTTTGCTTTTCCCCCATGTGTTTCTGCACTTGAAATCCCTGCAAGTTTGACTTTGTGTACAGATAAAGGGTAGTTGGGGTATTTCATTCCTTAATATAATGCCTTCTTTCTTGTCAGCATGGAGCCTGTAAACTGTAGCTGTTCTGCCTTTGACTTGGCTCAATTAGCTCTTGGATTGTTTTCAATATGATTTTGTTGGGTAGCCGAAGCTGTGGTACAACATCTCACAAAGGCATTGCTGCTGGGAGAGGCATACCTGCTGATGCGCGTTTTCACACCCTTGGGTTGGCTTATAAAGGAAGGAAAATACTGATGAGCCTGATCCACATCCAAGTGTTTTGTTGAGAGTGATAACTAGAGGAAGAATAAATGAAGATAATGTGCTAAGCAGCATTGCAAAACAATTGCAAGGGATTTTTTTCCCTTAGCACTGAAATAGGATGCATTATGGAAAATGTCCCCTGTGTCTGTGCAGAGGGGGAGGTTCAGAGTTGGATACCAGTTGCTTCAATTTTCACCAATGCTGTGGTGGAAGTGGCATCAGCCTTCTTGGTATTGGAGTCATGCTGCATTTTAGATAGCTCAGATCTGTGGGGGTCAAAAAGGGGTAGAGAAGCTTTTACCCAACATAATGCTTTTCACGTGTTTCTGATATGTAAGGCAGAAGATGGGAGTGCTTACAGACAGGAAATTAATGGGCAGTGGTATGTTTGGGCTATAAAACGGAGAAATTAAAAACCACTGAGATGATTTCCATAAAGTTAACATCAGTATACTGTTGACAGAAAACATGTAGCAAAACACATTGACTAATTATACTGAGTGCCATGGGACAAGGGGGATGATTCATGGTGATGTTTTTTTGGAAGAGGCTCTGTAGAACAAACCAACAATGGACATGGGCTATCACACGCAAGCTAGAGACTCAAAAGCTAACGGACCAGGTCATGAAGTCCTTAAAGACAGTGCCTGTTTGCTTAAAGCACTTGGGATTTATACAAACAGTGATCAGGTAATGGTGAAAAATGTTCCGGTAACAGGACCTTCTCCCAGTAAGCTAAAAATTGATGTGAAACCCTACATCCCCAGTTAAGTTGGTTGCAAGAGCTTTTGTGCTGAATCATGAAATACCCAGCATTGCTTGTGAAACATTTGTCCTCCAGTGATAGCTATTGCTATAAATCACAACCATTTTTGCTGCTTCACAGTGAATTTCTTAGAGTTGTGTGGTGGCAGCTGTGGCAGCGTCTGTCTGGGGACACACAGCAGGAGGCATGGAGGTGGCAGCTGCTGCGTCTTCTCCTCAAGCGCTGGCTCTGCATCACAGCTCTGCCTCTTTGTTGGCTATGACCCATACTAATACTCGAGGAATGGATGTGAGGAACATGCCGGAACAGTGTTACTTCCAACCCAACCAGGGATGTGGGACCTTTGTCCTTCAAAATGTCTTCTGCTTGGTTTTCGAAGTGTCTCCAGGAAAATGAAGGATTCCCAGATTTTCATAACAATCAAATATTTTCTGGCAGTACCTTTCTCCACTAAAGCTTGTTGGGATATCTACATTTGCTGCAGTTACTCTCTCACCTACTCTACTGGAGGATTACAACCCTCCACCATCTTGGTCTTTTCCCCATGGGCAACAAGAACAAATGTCAAACCTTCAAAATGCTAAAAATTTGTCTTTTATCATCAGCTTTTGAAGGTGCTCAAGCATTGGCTGGACTATAGATGACATTAGCAGTAACCCAACCTGCAGGTGACAACACCTGGTGAGCCTGGAGGAACACTGACCACATCCATTTTCCACACCTGCACCTCTCTGAGGAGCAAGGGTGAGCCCCAGGCTGTCCCTGGGACAGACACTGTGGCAGCGTGCTTTGTATTCTTCCCCTGTGAGCTGAGAGACAAAACCTGGCCTGCACCCTGTCGTTAATGCCCTATGGAGAGGGGAGGATGTGCTGCTAAGAGATGGCTCACGACAAAAGCATAAAAGTAGGTGAGACATAAACATTAAATATTGTTAATCCAGAGCAAAAGGAAGAATTTCATCAGGTTCCCCATGGGTTTGGCTCCAAAGCCATATTTCCTGGGTACTTGTGACTCATCAGGAACTGCCAAGTGCCATGAAAACAAACTTTTGACCTTATTGCAAGCCTCTGGGATGTGTTTGGGGGGTTCTGGTGCACGCTCGGGACTTGACAGCAAAGCTTGGGGGTCATTCAAGGAAGGAGGGAATCACAGCTCATTGTGGCCAAGGGTGCAAACTGTTACGACCAAAAAAGAGAAAGGGGCTTTAAATAAAGAGTTAAACAAAAATCAGGGAAGTAAAGCAGAGAAGCACGCCTGCGGGCATTCTGCTCTGAATCCCCAACGCCTTTCCCTCCAGGTGATTCGTAAGGATCTCACACTGAATTTATTAAAAGAATATAGCTTTGATCTAAAAATGCAATTTCCAGAGGTTAACACCTAGGAAATTGTTTCCTGGATGATTCTTAAGTTGAATGATTATATTATTATTAAATCAAACCACTTAATTAACTGATTAGCTACAATGTGTTACTCTTTCCAGTAGTGTGACAGAAGTAGGTGGCAGGTCTGCTTCCAAAGAAAAAGGAAAAATCCTTCTCGTTGATTATAGAAAATATATCAGTAAACTGTTCCTGAATGTTTTCTTTTGTTTTTCTTAAAATAATAATAATAAAAAAATAATTAAAAAATCTTGTTACTTCTGGCATCCTGGCAGTGCCTCTTATTTTCTAGGGGTGATTCCTCTTGTGTGTATATTAACAAATTAATTAGAGAGGAGACCCATAAGATCCCATGATGTAGCTTGTCGTAATTATGCTGAGGGGCTTAAAATGTGCAAACCTCCCCAAATTAATTGCAAAGCTATTTCATATATGAGTAGCCAGAATTAATCATTAACCTAATAATTCCCTTTCCGACATTATTTCTTTGTTAAAAATGAGTAATTTTAATTGGATAATGAGGTGCCTGTACAACTCATGAATTGAACATTACCCAAGCTAATGGAAAAAAAGGGAGCTTATGCAAGTAGCGTTACAAATGCCTCCACAGTGAACATTTTATTCTGCTAAATTCTTAATTTATTTCCAGATGGATTTTGGATTTCTAGAACATTTACTGTGTGCTATCATTTTCCCATTTGATAGTCTTGTTATCTAATTCTTGAGAGCTGTATGGGTGAGGCTCAAACCCTTGGGCAGGAGCCAGCCCCTGGTTCCAGGTTTCTCAGCCCTTCTTTGGCAGCAAAATATGAGTAATGGGTGCGTGGGAAAGTACTGGATTAACAGATTAGTACCAAATACTGAGCTTGCGAGGAGGTGGGAATAATTGAATTTTTCTAGGAGAAAGAAGGGCTCTAGCCTCAGAAGTCTAGAAAATATTATTGGAGTGATAGTAAGGAAAAATACATGAGACTATTCTTTAAATAGAATTGTCAGATATCTCATTTTTTAAGAGCCCACTTTGCCTTAAAAACAAGTTTACTTTTTTTTTTAAAGAAAGGATGGCAATGTGAAAAATACTGAGTATTATATTTCCTGCCCTGAAGGAATATTATTCATAGAAATAAAGAAGCTTCCGTATCATACTGATCACCACCAAAAAGATATTTTATTTGCAAGCAGGAACTGTACCATATACTGTCTGAACTGAGAGCGTTCTTACCTCTGTCTTGCGAAGAGCTTGTTGGCCAAGACGCCACAAACCTACAAAGACGCAACGGCATTTGAATACCTTGGAGCTATAATATGGTGAGGGCAAAACAACTGGGGAGGGAGGTGACAATTCTCCTCTTTATCAAAGGGGCTTTCTATGTACAAGCAGACCCTGGACCCTTCTCCTGTGCTGCTTTTACCCAGGTCTCCATGCCCAGCAGAATTCCTCTTTCCATCTGATTTTCCTGTACCAAATCTTTCTGTGTAGTAGCCAAGATCAGTGAAATACAGGGCTATCTCTCTTGGGCTTGCCCAGACCTTCATGAGGTCAGAAAGTTCAACAAGGCCAAATGCAAGGTCCTGCACCTGGTTTGGGGCACCCCCAAACATAAATACAGACTGGGTGGAGGATGGATGGAGGGCAGCCCTGAGAAGAAGGACTTGGGGGTGGTGGTGGATGAGAAGCTCAACATGAGCTGGCAACGTGCGCTCACAGCCCAGAGGCCAATAACCGTGTCCTGGGCTGCAATCAGAACAGCGTGGGCAGCAGGTCGAGGGAGGGGATTCTGCCCCTCTGCTCCATTCTCCTGAGACCCCACCTGCAGTGCTGCTTCCAGTTCTGGGGCCAACAACGTAAGAAAGACATAGACCTACTGGAGCAAGTCCAGAGGAGACCACAAGGGCGATGCGAGGGCTGGAGCACCTCTGCTGTGAGGACAGGCTGAGAGAGTTGGGGTTGTTCAACTTGGAGAAGAAAAGGCTCAGGGGAGACCTTCTAGCTGCCTTCCAGTACGTGAAGGGGCTCCAGGAAGGCTGGGGAGGGAAGAGGGGAGATTGAAATGAGATCTGAGGAAGAAATTATTTGCTGAGAGGGTGGTGAGACACTGGCCCAGGTTGCCCAGAGAAGCTGTGGATGCTCCTCCCTGGAAGTGTTCAAGACTAGGTTGGATGAGGCTTTGAGCAACCTGGTCTAGTGGAAGGTGTCCCTGCTGATGGCAGGGGGGGTGGAACTGGGTGATCTTTAAGGTCCCTTCCAACTCAAAGCAGTCTGGGATTCTAACCTGAAATCTGCTCGTGCACCCATGATCATGGTTTCTCCCTTCCCGCCCTGCCCTGCAGCACGTCTTCCTCCGCATCTCTGCTCCCACAACCAGCTTATATAATTTTTCCTGTGCAGCCACTTTCATCCACCTCTCCTGGCTTTGCTTCCCTCTTAACTCCTGGTTACAGTGATTGCACTCTTCAAAGCTAATTAGAAATGAGTAAGTTAAGTGGATAATTACTTCCCTGCATCAAGGTGCATGTAGGGTTAAATGGGTGAGCACACACTCCACAAGGAAATTTCTTACATATCTGTTAATTGAAGAGGGATATTGACTCTCTTAATACATTTCTGAATGGCTTTATGTGATTTTTTTTTTTTCAGTATTAATTACTTTTTATAAAAGAACAGCCAAAATGCGTAGGATATCAGAATAGTTTGTGAGATTTAGGAGCAGGAATCTCATGGACTTTATTGGGAGTTGATGGGTTAAATGCATCCTTAGGGCTTTAAAAACAAAGAGCATGCTGTTGTAGTTAATACCTGGTTGGGTTTGGATACTCTCACTAAGTATGTTAAATAGATGCAGTCACTAACGTGCACTTTTTGCTTTTGAAGGAGGGAAGGATTATAGTAAGGAAACTTAGCTTGTCTTGTCGTCTACTTAAACATCCAGAGCTAATGAAATCGGGTTTTAATTGAAGTGGCTAGATCACTGACATGTTTGTGGGATTGGCTATCAAAGTTTGAGCATGTTTAAGCTGAAAAATTATATTTATTTAGTTGGAAGAGAGATATTCCAGGCTACCTTTGGGTTTCTCAGAGTTCATTGTTACGACAATCATTCACACTTTTATCAGCTGGAGCACAAATGCGATGCGCATCTTTTTGGTGCATTTTAAAATGGTGTTTTCTTTCTGTGTGTTTTTTTCCCTCAGTGGTGTAATCCTCCCAGTTGTGTCCCCTTTGTAAGGGCCTCGGCCATGTCAAGCTTTAAGGCCTGTGACACTGGGGTGCAGGTGTTGGCTCTGTGACATTCTGTCCTTGAGCAACTTCAGTGGGCAGAACAAAGATTTCTATTGTTCATGTGTGCAAAATAGATAAAAATAATGTGTATTGTGCTTTTATATTTTATTTACTTAATACAATGAGATATCAGAAGAGATCTAAACCCAGGAATTATCTGTGATCTGCTACTACTGCATCAACACCGAGGCTATTGATTCACCACTTCCGGAGCTGGACGTTTGGTGACTTTTGGACTATTGACTGCCTTTGCTTCATCTCTAATCCTAATTAGAAACAGAGTCTGTTAATTAAATACTTCCCCAGAGTTTAATTAAATATTTGTCCAGTTCCTGTGAGCAAACTATGACCCTGCTAGGAGATAACACTCTTTTTATCATGTGGTACAACAGCAGGTGTATCTCAACAGGAAACCTTTCAGTATTTGGAACCTCTTGTTTGATAAGAGCACAGAAAATATCTGTATTTTTCACCAACATATAAACAGGGTTGGTACATGCAGACCAATGCTACCTCTTGCGTGAACTCAATCGATGCTGGAAGGAGAGCAGGCAGAAGGGGAGTCTGTATCCTTTCTGTCGATGTAGGCACAGTGACAATATTCCTGTGAGACCTCTCACTCCTACAATAATATTATTCATTTTCAGTTTGAAGACGAGTAGATAAAAGCAAGTGGGGACGACTGTCATTGACTCAGTGTTGCCTCTCAGGTATCTTTGTCATGATCTTTGGGATACTCTGCAATTTGGGATGTTGGTTGACAGTGGCTGAACATGAGTCAGCAGAGTGCCCAGGTGGCCAAGAAGGCCAACAGCATCCTGGCCTAGATCAGAAATAGTGTGACCAGTAGGACCAGGGGAGTGATTGTCCCCCTGTACTGGGCACTGGTGAGGCCACACCTCGAGTGCTGGGTTCAGTTTTGAGCCCCTCACTCCAAGAAGGACATGGAGGTGCTGGAGTGTGTCCAGAGAAGGACAACGGAGCTGGGGAAGGGTCTGAAGCACAAGTGTGCTGAGTTCACAGCTGAGGGAACTGGGGTTGTTGAGCCTGGAGAAAAGGAGGCTGAGGGGAGACCTTCTGGCTCTGTCCAAGTCCCTGAAAGGAGGATGTAGAGAGGTGGGGGTGGGTCTGTTCAATCAAGGAACAAGTGACAGGACAAGAGGAAATGGCCTCAAGTTGTGCCAAGGGCAGTTGAGATTGGATCTGAGGAAGAGTTTCTTCACTGAAAGGGTTCTCGGGCACTGGAAGGGGCTGCCCAGGGAGGTGGTCGAATCCCCATCCCCTGAGGTGTTTAAAAGATGGGTAGATGAGGTGCACAGAGATATGGTTTAGTAGTGGACAGGTATGGTTGGACTTGATGATCTCAAAGGTCTTTTCCAACCAAACAATTCTATGATTCTATGATTCCCTCCTCTGTTACTGCATTGCAGTTCTCAGGAGCTTTGGGGTTTTTGGGGGGTTCAAGTCTCCCAGAAGAAACAGGGAATTACAAATCCAGGCATTTCTCCCTCCAGGTGATAGACTGAGTGCTGAATAGGCTGGTGCTCCCCCAAACCCCAAACCCTATTCATTTATTCCTTCAAACCCTACATATTTACTGTTTTCATGTTGTGCAACTTGGCTTTCCAGTTTTTTCCTGCCCTAGTAAGATTATTGAATTAGAACCGTGGCTTTGCACACTTGTGTTATAATACCAGATGGCTTATTTTTTGATTAATTTCAGTAATTTTGCTCTTGTTGCTCCTCACTGCTCTGTTGCTACTGTATGATGCTTTTCTGTTGTTATTAGTTTTGCAGAAAGAACAGCGGGGAGTAAATCCACAGCTTAGGAAGTTCAAAATAAACAAACAAACAAAAAGAATAAAATAAAAAAATTAAGTCGCTAGAACTCTATGAGGTAATATTTTCTTTTTCATTAAAAGTCAATTTTCTAAACATTGCAGAAATCACTTTTCTATTTCCTCTCCCATCACTTCATGGGCCAAGCTCTGACATATAAAATCTTTTGGAAATCCTCTCAGTTATTATTTATTATACGCTTGATTTGTGATTTGAGGAGCACGAGAAATGAAGGATTGTATAAGTTATGAGACATGGAATAAAGGTAAATGCACTTAATGTGTATGTTAATTCTTTGGGTGGAGGGGACAGTGTATGGCAGCATAACCCCCAAGCTCATCTGGTTTAATTGATGAACATGCATGGAGAAAGGCTGTGGTTGAAGTTTCCGTGTATTTTGCACCAATTTTACTACCTGCCACCTCAGCTGAGGTTTAATTGCGAAACTGGCAGGCAGTGAAAGGCAGTGTATGTCTGGCTGGAGAGGCTCTGCTGCACGGATGGATAGCTGGAACATGAGTGGGTTCTTTTGGAGTGTGGGAGGAAGACTCCTTAACTTAATTTGCCCTTTTTTGCTTGGTTTTTTTTTGGAGGTGGCTTGCAGGATTCAGGAGTAGAGACAGCTGGGAAGTTTTGTCCAGGTTCATTCAACATCAGATTGAGGTTTCCAAGTGCTGAAGGGGAACATCCTTTAGCATCAAAGTCACAATAAGGTTCTTCAGTTTGGAAAAGGCTTAGGCTTCATAGCACAGTGTTTTGGGAATTTTGTATTTTGCATGTACTATTCCCCTTTCTAATTATAAGAGGTAATAGATATGTAGAGGCCAGGACCTTGATAGCATTGCTGATGATTGAAGTGTTTGAAAAAGAGGGTCAAGATGTGAAAACCAAGGCATCTCCCATGGTTTTCCTGGGGTGGCCATTGCAGGGAGTCACGGTGAGTACGTGGCTCTCTGTACCTGCTCAGCATCAGTCGGGAAATCACTTTTGAAGTCCTTAGACACCACCACCAGAAAGGTGGAGAGATCGATGGAGCTCAACAGTATGAAGTTCTTCCAAGATTTGTGAAAACAGGTTGACAAAGGGGAGGCAGAACCCTCTAAGCCCCACACCAGAGAGAGAAGAGGTAATATGTGTCACCATGTATTAGGCACTTGAGAATCCACATCTGGAGGTGATAGGAGTGACCCAGAGGTGAGACAAGCTTGGAGGGGGTTGTATGTGTTACTACACATCACAGACATCACTAAATGAAGCTTTTCTGGTGGTTGGAAAGGCAGCCTCAGTGAAGTGCCAGCAAACAGCCCATCGCCCACAGGACACCAAGAACTGGGTTGACAACCTTCGTTATTGAGAAGCTGAGCTTATTTTTGCTTCTAAGATGCATGCTGTTAAGCTTTTCTGTATCACTCAGAGCAAACAGAATAGAAATGGAATATTGTGGGTTTATTCTTCTAAAATAGAACAGAAGAACCCAATTTCAACACAAACTCCAGGAGCCTTTGCTTAAGCAAGGTAAATTTTCTACCAAGACAAAGAGACCATCCCTTTTCTCCTGCATCCCTAAATGAATTCCCTAACCATTCCAAATTCCTGCTTTCTCTCTCAAATTTTAATGGGTTAGAACTTATGAAAAAAACCCAAACAACCCTATTTTTGAACATTTCCAAACAGCTCAAGGGTGTAGTGACAACAAGCTGTTGATTCCCATCTTGCTAAAGATATCTACTGGTGAAAAAATACAGAGCAAAATCTAGAAAAAATGTTGGAGTTACGAGAAACACTTGTAAATGGACTGGGGGAAACCTAGGTACTAAGGAATTCAATTTTGTCATTTCCTATTGAGGTTTTCTAAAGAAAGGCTAAAAATCCCCAAAGAGATAGAAATTTTCAGATGAATTTGTGATACTTGTGGATAATTTTTGAAAACTCACCTCCTGAATCTATGACAGAGGTTGGAGCGGGGGAGAAAGGGTGATTACTTTATGAAAGTGGGATCAGCATTTTTGTTTCCCAGACCTAATAAAAAGTACTGCTAAAAACCACAGTATGTCCTGTCCACCAGAAATTAATGGTCATTTAATATTTGCCTTTTGGAACGGCACACTGAAACCTCAACTGTTTGCAGCGTAGGTTTGTTGCACAAAACAAATGACCTGCAATAGAAAGAACATTAACCTAAAACCAAAAATAAAAATCCATGTTAATCAGCTGCTGCTGTAATGTCTTTTGGTGCTGTTAATTTTTCATCCAATTGCCTGGAGAGTACGTGGAAGATTTCCTGCTGTTGCTGAGGGTAAGGGCCAGTTTTGTCTACCACAATTTAAGAAAAAAGTGAATTAATTTTGGAGATTGACTCTCCAGCCATACTTTTATATTATTTTTATGTCATTTTTAAGCCCTTTCATTTTCCTACCCAATTTCTCAAGTCACAGGATTAAAGTTAGGAAGGGTTTTGCATTTGCAAATCAAAATGGCTTTGAGGATCCCCATAGGACAACAGCAGGCTTTGAGGCAGTATGGAGCAGAACGAAATTATCTTGGAAGAGCTGGGCATTGCTCAGTGGCAGTGACTGACTTGCTTCTTCAGGTGTAAAATCATGTTTTATACCTGAAATCCATGTGGACAGCAGTTTTCATGGGTTATTTGGCCATCCTTTGATTAGGTGGCCAAGTCAGACGCCAGGTAGTTGGCATCAGGTGCTGCTGCTGTACATGCTGGCTGTTGTTGTAATGGGACCACATTCCATAGCATTAATTTTATTGAAGGAGTCTGGGGTCATGGCTTAGAGCCTAAGATTGAAACAGGTCAAAAATCCTGATGAGCTTTGGTGATTTCAGTAGTTTTTATTCATCTCGAGAGGAGCTATTTCAAAACGCAATTTATGATTGTTCTAATTTATCATTTATCATTTTTTATTATGATTTATCAGCAGCATGTTACTCCCCTGCCCATCTATGCTATAAGAGAACAACGTGCTGAACGTTATTCTTGCAGTAGCACAGCTACGGGACATTGTTTCTGCAGGCTCTTTAGTGTGGTCTTCTGGTGAAATTAATTCATGAAGTTCAACAAGGCCAAATGCA
>NW_010315715.1:0-9855 GCF_000700745.2 Antrostomus carolinensis
AAGAAAATTAACTCTATCCTAGCAAACACAGGACAGGGAAGAAGGAGGAAGGGGGAATGTTTGGAGTGATGACATTTATATTCCCAAGTAACTGTTATGCATGATGGAACCCGGCTTTCCTGGAGATGGCTGAACACCTGCCTGCCGATGGGAAGCAGTGAATGAATTCCTTGTTTTGCTTTGCTTGCGTGCGCAGCTTTTCCTTTCCCTATTAAACTGTCTTTACGGCAACCCACAAGTTTTCTCACTTTTACTCTTCCAATTTTCTCCCCCATCCCAACCAAGGGGAGTGAGTGAGTGGCTGTATGGGGCTTAGTTGCCAGCTGAGGTTAAACCACGACATCCATACCATATGATGTCATATTGAACAATAAAACTGGCAGGAGTTGGCCAGGGGGTAGCGGTGGTTGCTTGGGGACTGGCTGGGCATTGGTCAGTGGGTGGTGAGCAGTTGCATTGTGTATCACCTCATTTGTATATTCTTTTACCATTATTATTATTTTCCCTTCATCTTCTGTCCTATTAAACTGTCTTTATCTCAGCCTACAAATTTTACCTTTTTTCTGATTTTATTCCCCATTCCACTGAAGAGGAGTGAGCAAACAGCTGTGTGGTCTTTAGCTGCCTGCCAGGTTAAACCACAACCATCCACAGCTCTATCCCAGCTGAAATCAGGACACACAGTCTCTTGCCATGTATCTTTTCTTCTGTTGGAGTCTTAGCAGCAGGAAAAATCCATTGTATGACCCATCTTTAAGTACACCGTTCTTTCCGCCTTTACCTTGCTCATCTTCTCTGCTCTTTGGATGGTGAGCCAAAAGACCTTCAGTGGAAGAAAAAAAAAAAGAAAAAAGAAAAGAAAGAAATAAGTGAAGGAGGTCAGGCGAGGGAAAAATTTAATCTGCCAGAAGTTTACAGATGTAGCAGAAGAATATGCAGATGTGCTGTTTTCATCTGTTTCTCTCAATGGGAAGCAGGTGGGTAATATCAGGCAAACCTAATGTATCCTTTTTCTGTGCTAGGAGATGAGGAAGGAAAGGATAGAGCTAATTTCTCCTGGGAGGAGGAGCTGCTGTTTCTTCAGGGTGCACGAGAAGCTGTCTCCACTCCCCTCCTTCACTGCAGGTGCCAGGGAAGAGCCAGGGGTGTCCCTCGGCACCTCAGCCAGGGTGGTGCGGGGAGGTGAGCATGGCGGCACCCTCAGTGTAAACGCCCGCCGGGTTTAGTTCCTCTGGATTGCTAAATGCCCCCTGAAGTCTGAGGCACCCTCCCTTCTTAGTAGGTCAGTCTGTGTTTTTGCGGTGCCACCACAAACCCCTTCCTGCATCCACCTGTCAGTCTGTGTTTTTGCGGTGCCACCACAAACCCCTTCCTGTATCCACCTGCTGGCCAATGGACAGGCAGTGCCACTGTGAAGGCTGCTGAAGGGACCATGCTGCTCCTCGTCTGCCCCGCCACACTCCTGGCCTGTGACATGGCTGCTCAGGCTGCTCCCCATACAGGGGGTGGAAATGCACCTAACAAGCTCTTTTGTGGTATTGAGCCTTCCTTGTGAAGCCCCTGCCTCATGGAACACCTTCACTGCACACCCAATGATGGCAGCACTGGCCTTCCCCACACCCTGCTTGGGCCATTGCACCCAACGTGGTTGACACCAGGGGCTATGAAGACGCTGCCTGGCAACTGCCCTGGCAGCCATCTTGGCACCTCCTCATGGTGCCCTCAGGCCGGGCATCTTCCAGGGCTGCAGGGTCGTGCTGAGAGCCATGGCTAATTAAAAAAAAAAACAACACCAGAGCTTCATGCTGTGAGTTCCTCCAGGCAGAGCAAGAAAATACTTTTTTCCAAAATGCGAAAATCCGAGGTGCAGAAAGATGACCCAATGAAAAGACTGTCCTGTGAACGCTCCCCCTCTCCCGGTGCAAGAGGGATTTCCTTGTATTTATGTATCCTCTGTAAAGAGAAGCCACCTCCCCGCTGGAGCCGGGGATGACTTTCCCTGAGCTGGTGGTCCTGTCTTTGATCTCTGCACGCCGAGGAGTCCCAGTGAATGTACCAGTTACCTCTGGTGGCTTTTGGGCTTCAGTTCCTCTCAGCTTGTCCTCCACCTTGAGTAATCCACCCAGCAAAAAGTTGGGGAAGACCTGCGTTCCCCGCAGACGCCAGTGAAAAGGTGGTGAATTTCTCCCTTGTGTGTGTGCGTGCTTGGCTAAATAGGTTAATGACTGCATGAAACAGTGACCATATTGCTCTCTCCACACATGCAGCTGATGAGTGTACATTAGCAAAGCAAGCCACTTTGCTCAAAATAGCTGGGAAAATGATACCTAAGGAAGATAACTGAGAAAAGAGTATCTCCCTAAGTCGTGGCACTTCTCCTCAATACTGGCATTCAGGGGTGGAACAAGCCTGAGTTCACTTGCAGCAATGAAATGCCCCATTAATCACGTATGCCTTTGAAAGGGATATGTCAGGCTTGGCTTATACGCCTACATTGGTACCTGATCCCATCTAGACAATGCGAGACAAGTGCTTAACAAAGCGGCTCTAGTTAGTAACTTGACTTATTTGTTAGTTTGCTAGTTAGATATAAATCAAAGTGTCGTAATAAGCCAATGAAGTAGCAGCAGCTGCAATCTAATTTAGAGAGAAACAGCCTCATTTTAGTTTTCCTGACGTGAACACAAAAGACAGTATCAATATTGAAGCCGGTAGAGATACAGCTGTATAAAACTAGTGAAAGGTCCCAACACGAGGGCAAATATATTATTATCTCAATAAAAGAAAACTTAAAATAAGATTGTGTCTATACTTCAACAGTTTTAAATTGCCAACAAAAGAATGCTGACTACAAAGAATAAATGCATCTTGGAGATATACTGTGACATTTAAAAATCATTTTACCAATCTGTTAAACGAATGGCTCTGATTATGTCCTAAGCACTCGTGTGTGCGTAGGAAAGGGTTGCCTCAGCTATGACCCTGATTGATTGCACTTTGAGAGTCCTCTTTTCTATGGTAGATTGGCTTTCCAAATTTTGCTGTAGAAGCCTATTAACAAGCTGACCTTTGAGGCAATTGCACAAAATACTGTGTAGTGGCAACAAAGAATGTTCTTAGGAAGGACCATATCTCTGGCTGGCAATGTAATGACTCAGCTCCATTGACTTCAGTTTAGCTATATCTCTTGATATTGGCTGGAAACCAGATCTGTGGTATCTATTTCGGTAAATGAATTTAGAACCAACAAAAATAAATACTTCCAGATGCAGCATTGAGTCAGCATATTGCATTCAGCGCTGCTTGAAAGTATTGAGTCAGTTGGTGCAGATAGATTTTTAAGAATAAATTAATAGCTTTGTGATGGTCTATGACATTTATAGATGTGCTTGCTCTATCTCTTGCTTCATAAAATATAGGTCACAGAATATCTTTGCAGGTAGAGCAATTACTGGCAAGTCCAAGCAGAGAAAAGCGTGGTATGTGTCACTCTGCAACTAGCTAGATGTATTATGAGGTTGGCTGGGGTTTTCTGCCTTTTGAGTTTTTGGACATTGATGAGGCCAGGATGATGAGCTTGAGAAACCAGTGGCCTGCGCCTGTGTGACAAAATCTAGCACTCTTACCTCTAAGAAAAAAGGAAAGCAAAGGTCTGCCATGTTCCTCTGTAAAATTATTTAATTCCTGCAGCTATTTGCACTTGTTCTACCTGAACAGAAAAAGCAGTCCAAAGAAAACATATCACTCCAGTAGATTCTGATCCTGTGGTCTTCCATTGTAGATATGAAATAGGTAGTAGTTTAATAGGCTTTGACGGGATTCCTGATGTGCACAAGATCTGCAGAATTTGGCAAGAACAAAGTTTTAGGAGCCTACCTTACCTGAATAGTCTTGCCAGTCCTCAACTAAGATTTCACCATTCAAATACAATGCATGTCCTTGAACTTGCAATGTATTTTGGTGGTTCACAAGACCTGGTGCCTGGAGTGCTTTCTGCAGTGTGAGGCAATCACATGCTACCGACACAGGGATTCCAAACTCTAAATGCTCTTAAAAGAGACTTTAGATATTTTCACTCATGTCCTCACACAATTCTGCCAGATGCAATTTTGCCACAATTGTCACAAGAACATTGTATCACCATAAATATTAGGGAATTACAGGTGCTTGGACATGGGAGAGGATATCTCTTTGGTGAGATGTGATCCAGTAACTGCAAATCCCTCTTTTCCAGGAGGAATGGCTCTTACAGAGAAATACAAATCAGGAGAGTGAGTGATGGGAATCCCAGGACAGAGCTTTGTCTTGTGACTTAGCTCTTTGTGCTGCAATACAGAGCACAAAGTATTGAAGCACTGAATCTAAAACTCTGAGGACTGGCATGGGTGGCAATTCAGCATGGAATGGTGTATATGGAGTAATAACAACTAATAATGCTTACATTAACTGCTTTTCATAATTAGCCTTCTGTGGCAGTGCTGACACTGGTAAACAAAGTTGTGTGGCAGATCGCTTAGTTAAAGCAGTAAATGTGCAGACAATTGCTCAGCAATGCTTTTATTCCAATTACAACTGCAGATACTGTACTGCATATTAAATCATTATATTTAGGAAACCCCAAAAGTGATCCAAATACTGTAATTTGGCTGCAAATACACATGGGAAGTTGTTTAAAATCTACTGTATGGTTAATGAACCACTTCTGTACAGTCAGGTGCATTTGTTTTATTATTATTGACACTTTCTATATATTGGTATTGTAGTCAGTGTTGGTTGATGCTGATCAAATCCACCTAGCACTTTTGCTGGAGTGAGGTTGATGTGATTCAGCACCTGACAGACGAACAGAGGAACTAGTTTCTTCTTCAGTTCATTTTTCTGTGCACATGGCCAACACATGTAGCTGAGAGAATAATTTCTGTCATATCCAGTAGCTGGCTTTTTCTTCTATTGGAAATCATAAGCAAAATCACTACCTGAAGAGGAAGAATAGTTTTGAGCTTGGAAACCCCATCAATTTGACTGACAGGGGTCAGTCATGCTAAGGGGGTCAGTCAGCATGACAGGGCCAGTCATGCTAAGGGAATAAAGAGTGGGGCAGCTAAGCTTCCTAGGAAATACCATTGTCCCTGGTACCAGTGTTCTTCCCATGCTAGGGAAGAGCAGTGTTAATTTCCTTGTGCATTTCCAGGAGTGTTGAAAGAGTGAGGCCTCCACAGATGCGTCACATGGGCATCTCTCTCTCTCCTGGACTTCCTGGAGAAAAATGTATTTGAACATATTTGCAATTGTACCACTTGACCTTTAGCTCATCTCAGTGCCTTGCATCATTTCAAGGTGTGTCCATCCTTACCTACCTGCCCTTGTGGTCTCTTAAAACTCCTCTGCAGATGGGGAAGGTCTTGGGTCTTACACCTGCCTGCTACAATCAAGGACACTGCTGCTCTGCTACTGTTTGTTGAACTCTGTCCCCTCTGTTGAAGGCCACCTAGAACATGACACCTATTGGTGCCACGGGCATTCAGGCGAGCGAGAAGTGAACATGGACGCATCTATGAGATGTAAGTTCAAATCCAACTTTATTACACTAAGGCTGCGTCTTAAATACTGTCTTGAGACAAAGGCTATAATTCAATTGGTAAATTACTGCTGTACACACGCATAGAGCACTATATAATTGGTTAAGCTTGTACATCGTGCAATTATATGATAGGTTAAGCCTTAAGTCATATTTACACATCGCTCTTCTTGTTATTCTACTTACTATCTTACTTCTGCATTCTTCTATCCTTATATGGTCATGGTATTTTGCTGACCCTTTCTTATCCAGCTCAAGTAGTTATGCTAAGGCTCGAGCTCTTTCAGAATAGCTAGGGCCCCAACATATTGGTGTCTTCAAGTATGTAGCCAGATGTTTCAGTTTTAGCTCAGTGTGTTCTAGGTTTGCTGTAAACCTTGGAATAGTCCTAACGTAACTGTAAACAACCCCTGCTTCTGGCTGGCTTATAATTAGGTTACAACCACTTGTACCCTTTTCCCTTTCCAAGAGCAGGCTTAGGGGAACTTGGTGGGTACAAAGCAGGCTGGTGACAATTTTTATGTCAGTTTGAACTTGGCCTTCATTTTTCTTGTGTCTTTCAGGAAATGCCTTAGGAAGGCCATCAAATAAACACCAGTAGGCTAGGCAATACTCAGACAATGAGGTTCTTTTGAGTAATGTAGATCAAACCCATTTAAGATACAGCGAGACAAAGTAGTCTGACAGAAGAGCTGGACCGGCTGTCACCCAGCAATGGAGTTTCCAGAGTTCATTGCAAAGTTTAGAGGGCTGTATAGCTGCCTTGCATCCATTCTCATGCCCTTCCTTTTGGTCAGATAGCTGCAGCAGATCTACTTCAGCTTTGTTTGAGAAGCCACACTGCCTGAATAGCAATAGATAAGCACTGTGACTAGAGCAGAACTACTTGTTCTCCTGTGAATTTGGCTTCTTTGCTGTGCAAGGGCCTCTGGGACAGGGCAGGCTATGCTCACTGCCTGGGTGATGAGACCATAGTTTCTTGTATGAAGAGGGCCAACGATCTTGGGCTGAACAACCTTTTCCAGTCTTTCCTAGGAAAAAGCAGAGTCTAGTTTTCAGCACCATGGTGCTCACAGAAACCTGCTAGCCACCCCCTCGCCACCTGCCCAGCAGGTGTAGCAGAAGGTGGAGTCACAGGTGAGAATAGGCATATTTTTTCCATTTTCCCTCAGATTTGTGCTATTAAGAGATATGAGTCTGACAGGCTTGGAGACTTCCCAGTTGCTGTTCTCCAATGTGAGAGTAGGGCTGTCTCCATGCTTCTAGGGGAGCCTGTGTATTATATGGACCTGGATCTGCTGGAGCCCAAGCTGGAAGAGAGAGTTTCCCACAGTTTCTCCTTTCTGGTTTTGAAGTATGTGGGGAGGTGTTGGGGGGAAGGGCAGGTCCCATGTGTGAGCCAGGGATACGGGGCAGTGCTACAAGCTGAGGGTGGGAGCAACAGCAGCACGTGTGAATAGCTGCAGTTTGCAGCAGAGCGGGTTCGACCCTCCATTCACACAAGCAGTCCTGGAAGTCCAAAGGGGAGTGTGCCCGTAAGGAGCATAGCAGCATTGGGGTGGGGGCAGGAAATACTGTGGGTTTAATGTGTTGGTTTAACGTAGATTTTTGGTGGCAAGGTCAGAGAGAATGAGGCCTGCTGCTCTCAGAGTCGCCCTGCCAGTGGAGTGTTTGAGGCTGGGAAACCCAGCGCGGTGCTGTGTAGCAGGCATGACAATGCCATGTAAAAGAAGTTCTCTGAAAGGCTTTCAGAAGTCAGAGCAGCTATACAACAGCCTGGGAGCTTGTTAGCTCCCTTGCTACATCTGCCTTGAGATGAACAAGAGCCCCCATCAATGCCGCTTCGCCCTTCTGTACCTCAGGCCCTGCGCCCACCCCACCTGCTCGGGACAGACCCCCAGACAGACAGATAGATGGACAAGGATGCACTTGCTCTTCCCCACACACTTCTTTTTCTCCCCTTTTTCCTCCATGGCTTTTTGCTTTTAAAGGTTGCTGCTGACAAATCTATCTATTTGGGGCAAATTGTCAGTGAGAAACTTCCGCTCGAACTCTTTGGGACAAAACTGCCTCTTTGAAAGGGTAAATCCCGTTGCATGAAGGTCTGAACAATGGCCAAATGTGTTGCTGCTACTGCTGCTGCTGCTGCTGAGGCCGGGGCTGTGACAAAGAGCGGATTAATTGGTGCCGCGGCTGACTGGTTCGAGATGGCTCCACTCAGCCCGCGCTGCGGGGAGCCCCATTGACTGGGCCCCGAGTCCCACTTTTCACAAACTCCAAACAAAAGTCAATTTCTTTTTTATAAGGCGAGGGAAGAAAAAAAAAAATCAGTTCATGTTTGAGCTCGGGAAGTTGACTTGGTGGATTATAGGGCGTCATGCTCTCTCTGTCTGTCTCTCCCATGCTTTAAAGTTGCTTCTCCCCCTAAGAGAAGAGCGAGGGGGAAAAAATGGAAGCACAAGTGAGCCGTCCTCATCAGTGTGGAAGTGAGAGTGGGCTCTGGGGATAGAAAGCTACCAAGCAGCTTGGACTCTGTGACTGCGCTGAGGACTCAGCTGGAGCTCTCATTTAGTGGAGATACACTTCTCCAGCCACCTAATGCTGTTCTCAAAGGTGTCTGCAGCACATTCAGTCCTTGGGTAGATAGTGCTATCAGGGAGCGAGACTGAGTTAGTGTGATCAAAGTCAGCATATCCCAACAGGACTTCATAGACTGGCAAGGTCTTTCCCCCTCTTCTAACAGGAATGGTTTTCTCCTGTGAAAGTGGGCAACACAACTAGATGTCTTGTGTCCTCCTTGAATAGCATTTAACTTCCCCTGATTGTAAGCAGGTCCCACCAGGGAATGTGGAATGAGGCTTCCAAGTGGGGTACATCTTGCACACTCAGAAAACCTATAATATATATATAAATACATATATAATATATATAGGAGCAATCAGGGAGAGAGAGAGGAAAAAGAAACAAAATCAGGGGATTACTCTTGTGCATACAGATGTTAATAGCCATTACCAAGCTGGCACAGTTTCTGCAGCTGAGGTTATACTGGAGCATTTTGGGAAGTTAATCCCTGTAATTGCTTTGATAATCTTGTGGTATTTGGGATATCACTTAATCAATATTTATCTTTTCTTTTGGAAAATAATGATCCCCAAATAAAAGAAAGAGACTGTTATCAGGTGTAACTGCTGACCCTCTCCTCCTGGCGGTGGTATAGTATCAAATCTCACAGTTACCTGCAATTTATTTGCATATATTTTGTCTTTACAGGGGGACATTTCACACTGGATACTATTTCTGTCTTTTCTGCAGAGTGGATCCTTTGATCTGACTGTCACTAATTGCTTTGACACACTGGGGAGGAAGGCATCTAACAGTTAAACTTAATTCCCCTGATGCTTTAAACGTAATTTTCTGCAACTTATTTTAACAGGGAACACGGTGTGTTTTATTGTCCACAACTTTGCTGCAGACTATATGGGAGGCAAACAGAGCTTGAAACTAGGGTGGAAGGGGACAGAGTGCGGCAGTTTCCCTTTCCCATTTTCATTTGAAGTTCATGATAATTCTTATGTGTTACCTCTCTGTACTCTGCGCATAAACTTCTGATTTTTAAGGTCCACATAAAGTGATTATGGATTTTATTCTGTCCACTTTTCAAGTGGAACTAACTGTAAAAATGGGCACAGTGAGAGCCAAACAGTGGGAACGTCTGTTCGCATTACCCATGTAACTCTCTGCAAGTATAGTCTAAGTTGAAAAGAGCCTCTGGCTTCATTGCTGAGCTATAGGATTTAAACCCCCCTGAACCTTTGACTGTGACCTTCGCTGTGCCACAGTATTTGCTTTTACCCTGTACGATGTTCTTTGGCATTTGGCTAACCTGACACTGGAAAGCCTCTGCTATTTTCCCAGCCTGATCCTCTTTCTGTCTTTATTGTATATCTAGATATAGTTCAGAATTAATCCATCTCTGATTTTATCAGTAAACAGAGCTATGAAACCACAAATCTGTAGGAAGCTGAAATTATTGGTTTAATTATTTTCCCTTTTCTTCCTCCTTACAAGAATCCATCACAGAAACTATGAAGATATGAAAGGTGAAATCTCTCGTATTGTACATGAAGTCTGGCAGAGTGCTCTATAGGACGCAGAGAGAACCTGTGCTGGGATTTTCTTTACTGTTGGATTTACCCTTAAAATCTTCATGTTTTTGTAAGAGGAGCTTCATTAGTGTGCAGAAGACAATTGTGCTGGTTTTGGCTGGGGTAGAGTTA